>NC_133652.1:275793805-276053685 GCF_009905375.1 Apium graveolens | reverse complement strand
CAGTTATTTCTTCAAGAAAATCCAGGGGATGGACTTGGAAAATTTAAAGGAAGAAGAAGCCAGACTTAAATCAGAGAAAGTCACAATCTAAATCTGAAGCTTCTGGTAAAAAGTTACTTCAAAACCTAAAGTGCATTGTGATCAAAGAAAGGATACATACTGAAGAAACTTTGGCTAGATCACAACCACAGATAGATCCAAGATCCAAGGGTAAAGAAAAGGTTGGTGAACCTATCAAGCCTTATGTACCTCCTGAGAAAGAAGAAATTACTGATGGAAAAGATGATCTTGCTCTGACTTCAAGAAAAGTTCTTAAAACAACCTCTGACATGGCTCAAGTTGTTCAGAGTCAAGAAATTGTAAGTTCTGATATTCAGAAGAAGCAAGTAACCTCTGACAGTGCTCAAGTTAACTTGATATCAGAAAATAAATCTAAAATACTCCTACCAGGATTCACTAAAGCAAAACAGACTCAATCTTTGAAGACTACTCCAAGTGGTTTTGAAGTAAGAGTAGTTACTGGAAAGGAAGCTAGAGATAAAACTGGATTGGGAAGTGCTGATGAAAGAAGAGTACACAACACTACCGATGATCCAACTTCCTTGAGTGAACCAGGTATTGGAGCAAACTCCTGAGAGATTGAATCAACTAGAATCTGTACAGATGGTTTACCATACCTACTTGAAAGAATACATCATGTTGTATTTCATGACAGATGGTAGGGTTTATCATATAAGACAAAATGCCATTCCTTTGAAGTATTTTGAAGAATTGGAGCATGTACTTTTCTTACTTCAAGTGGATGACAGAATAACAGAGACTGCTGCAAACTACTTAAAAGAACAGATTCAGAGACAGAAAAGGCTTTATTCTGTTAAGTCTGATAGCAGATATGTTCCAAAGTACAGAGATCACAATGGTGATATTGTTGATATGAAGCCTAATACTGCACAAATCAGGACATATCTTGGTATTAAGGGGCTTGAATTCAATCTAGAGTCTAACAAAGCTTATGTCATAAGACTAGATCGGGAGTTGAGAAAAGCAAGATTATTGATCTTAGAGCTGCAATATTTCAAACTGGTGAAGATACTGCAGAGCTTAAAGATGTCAAACGGAGAATGATTGATGAACTCAGATATGCTGAGAAATGTTTGTTGAAGAATTATCTCAGAACAACTCCTGACATCAGAGAGATCAGAAAATGATGAAGCCAAGTCGAAGATCTACAACTGCTTAAATTCTGATATTTATACAGATTAAAGTTGTTATCAGAAGTTGAATTGGTAAAAGCTTTAAGGACTGTAAGTTGTAGTTATCTTGTCTATTTCTCATGCATTTGTACTTAATGTTTTTGACATCATCAAATATCTGTTAAACTTGTATATTTTGCTAATTTACAAGTTGGGGGAGATTGTTAGATATATTTGATAATGTCATGGCTAATATGTTTTATGTTTAGATTTCAGATCTTATTTGAACAGAACAAATCAGTACTTAACTGATCAGTACTTATACTGGAAGTCAGAACTTAAGTGATATCAGTACTTATGTTATCAGGAGATAGATATCAGAACTTAAGTGCTGAAGGACGATCAGATAAGGACAGTAGCTGATTAAAGTTAAGAAGATCAAGATAAACATAAGAAGAGATATGCATGAAGAAGGAATTCCGTGAAGAATGGAATACTTGGAATAGAAGATATCTGATTGATATATTTTAGGAAGCAGAATTATATTCCATATCAATTAGCGATTATCTTGTAACTGTGTAGTATATAAACACAGACATAGGGTTTACACTATAAGTGTTATCATCATCGAGAATATTATTACTATAACCCTAGCAGCTCTCGTGATATTTTGTTCATCACTGAGAGATAACAGTTCCAGATTGTAACAGAGTTTATTGTTTCAATAAAGTTTGTTTTCTGTTACATAAGTTCTTGAAGTTTGATTTGATTGTAATAAACACTGTATTCACCCCCTCTACAGTGAAAGTGTGACCTAACAAAGTATGAAGTGGAGAAACAACCAAACATAGTATTATAATTCTTCGATTAGATCGAGGTGGTGAATACTTGAATGGAGAGTTTCTGGATTATCTCAAAGTAAATGGTATAGTCTCCTAGTGGACACCTCCAGATTGGTATCTGAAAGGAGAAATCGAACTTTGTTAGACATAGTTCGGTCCATGATGAGCTATGCAAATCTTCCAGTATTCCTATGGGGTTATGCATTGGAAACCTCAGCATATTTACTGAATAAGGTGCTTTCCAAATCTGTTCCTCAAACTCCGTATGAGATATGGAAAGAAAGGAAACCGAGTCTTAAACACGTTAAGATTTGGGGATGTCCAGCTTATGTCAAGTAAGTTGACCCAGATAAGCTGGAATATCGATCCGGAAAATGTAGTTTTGTGGGATATCCTAAAGAGACTTTAGGGTATTACTTTTACACCGATCATCGGGTGTTTGTATCCAGACATGCTACCTTCTTGGAAAAGGAGTTTATCCTTGAAGGAAACAGTGGGAGCAAAATTGAACTTGATGAAGTTCAAGAAGCACAAACTACTACGGATCAAGTGGAAACACCTGTTCTGACTGAACAACCTTTTGTAGAACAGCCCATTCATAGATCAGGGAGAGTGTCTCGCCAACCTGAGAGGTATTATGGCCTTGTCATTAAGAATGACAATGAGTTGTCGATCATTGATGATGACGACCCTATGACCTATAATGAGGCTATGAGTAGTGTTGACTCAGAGAAATGGCATAGTGCCATGAAATCCAGAATGGAATCTATGTATACGGTATACAAAAGATAGATTATAGCAGATGGCCAGGTGGAGACCTATAAGGCCAGGCTTGTGGCAAAAGAATTCAAACAAAGGTAATGGATTGACTTTGATGAAGCCTTTTACCTGTAGCCCTGTTAAAATCAGTTCGGATTTTGCTTGCGATTGCTGCTTACTACGACTATGTAATCTGGCATATAGCCAGATGGTTTTCTTTCCAAGGGAAATGAAAACCTAGTGTGTAAGCTGCTGCGAACCATATGTGGTTTAAAGCAAGCTTCTCGAAAGATGGAACATTCGTTTTGATGAGACAATCAAAGAGTTTGATTTTATCAAAAACGTAGATGAACCATGCGTCTACAAAAGGGTTAGTGGGAGCGCGATAACATTTCTTATATTGTATTGAATTAGAGTTGACACACATAACAACATAGCAGACCCACTCACAAAGCTACTTTATGAAAGTCACTTTGATCGTCATTAAGACTAGATGGGTATTAGATACCAGAGTGATTGGCTTTAGTACAAGTGGGAGATTGAAAGGAATATGTCCTAAGTCCAATCATGTATTAGGATTTAGGAATAACTTTTATGTAATCTGTTTTGATGTCATTGATATTAATAAATACTTGTTTTGTTTTTATTACGGGCTTTATCTATTTAAGTGTTTAAATAAGATATACCATAGTTTAGAGTAAAGCTTTTTATGGATTATGATGAGATCATAATAGTGAGACCTAAAAAGATGATAACTCTAAACTTAAATAGTTCCTGGTCATAGGATTACTAAATGGTAATTAATAATCCGCAAAGATCGGTACATACTATGCTTGCTTCATTATGAAGGATGTCTGTTCTCATAGACATTGGTGTGGTGACACTATAGCTAGTATGTAGGTGCTTATTATGGAATAAGTTCACTGAACATAACTCGCCCAGCTGAACAACTGATGGAGTTCACTCACGTGTCAGCAGTTGTTCGCTTAGTGATAGTTGTACAAGTATCCTTAGACTTGAGGTCATCATAGTCATCTTGTGTACACTGAACTATGCTTTGGTTTAGTTCTTAGTCTCCAGGGACAATTATTAGGGCTCTTCTGGGTATAGGAATTTGTACACGAAGATAGTGTATGATCAATAGAGAATCTACCCCTTCCAGTGAAAGGAAGCGAATGTTCAAGGCTGATCCACTTATACTAGTTCAAGAATCTCTGGCCAGAGTGAATGAAATTAGAAAGGAGTTTCTAATTTGCATAGAACTACGCATAGTAAATGGTAAGCAAGTGATTGAATTAGATAGGCTTGACACGAGATCCATGCCTTGTATTTAATCGGAACATTGTAGGGTAGAAGGAGTTTATTGTACGGTAACTATTCACTGACAGGTTCTTGGTATTCTAAGCAGTGAATTCATATTATCCGGATAGTCGCGATATGTTGAGAAGCATCACTCACGATGTAGAATAAATGTGATTAATTAATTAATCATATTTAATAAATTAGATAATTTATATAAATAATGATAAAATAGTTTTATTATTATTTATTTCTACAACCGGCTTAATATTGAACCTACAGGGTCACACCATAAAAAGAGAATGATTTAATGGTGGAGGAATTAATTAATAATGGCTAATAATTATTTATTTGTGAAATAGATAATTAATTGGCAAATTTAATAATTGATTAAATAAGATTTAATTGATTATAAAATAATTAAGAAAAGTTCTTAATATTATTAATTAAAGGATTTAATTTTTGGAAATTAAATCAAGAGAGAGAATTATTTCTAAAGTGTTTAGAAAAAGGATTAATGATTAAAAGGTGTTTTAATTATTAATGAGAATAATAAATGGGATAATAATAATAATATTTATGGGAAAATTTCAGCTGAAAATTTTGCCTATAAATACACTATTATAGACCCTAATTTTATTCCAACCTCGAAAACCCGAAAACCCAAAAAGTTTGGAAAACTCAATTCTCTCCACCTTCTTCCTCCTCCTTAACATCGTTTTCTTGGTGGATACCGATGGAGTGCTTCACACTTGAGGAGCAACTGCTAAGGATCTCTGATCGTTGTCTCCGAATTATTTTAAAAGGTTAGATTCGATCCCTCGAATTTTTATTCATGATTTATATGCTTTTATTTGGATTTTGTATGTGTAAAAGTGTTTTGCCATGCCCCCGCTGCGTTAAAAATCCAACAGTATAGGTATTGGATAGACAATTATTATTATAATGGGATTAGGTTATTAGGTTTGGTGGTCAAGTTTGTGATGGCTATGTATACATAGTCATGTTATTGTTTGATATATGCTTGAGTATTGTTTGACTTAAATATTGCGTGAGTGAATACCGTTTGGTGAGCTTGATTGTATTATTGATAATTGTTTGGATTAATAATACAAGTTGGGACGTGGGTTTTTCTGCGTCATATATTGTGTATGTGTGTGTGTATGTGTTTTGCATTAATTTTTTGATTCTATATTTGTGTGTATTCCCCCTAACAAGTACTATCAGAGTCAGGTTCATGATGGAGAAGGTTGAGAGATTTTAGATTGAATTGTTTAATAGAAGAAACAATTTTACCGTGTGGAAGAGCACGGTGAAAGATCTGTTAATTTAACGAGGTTTATATGCGACTCTCAGAGAGAAAAAGCATACTGAAGTTGATGATACAAAGTGGGGAGACATGAAGTTAAGTGTAGCTGTTAGGAATGTATGTGCATTAGTTTGATGATATGTTTAACAAAATACTTAAGTAGAAATTTAGTGTCTGTAGCCTCAACGGATAAGACCACTTTGGCTATCCGTTGATGGTGTAGCTTTACTTAGAAATAAGTCTAGTGTTGTAGCATATTTCAGTCTCTGTATTTAAAATGTAATTCTTGGAAGTTGAGAGAAACTATGAGTCATGTTGACTACTAGATGATATGCAGATAGGAAGGCCAATTGTAAATACTTCATGCCTTGTAATTTTGTATAAGTGAAGTGGTATCAACGGATGACTTAAAGACCTTCAACGGATGAGAAGCTAAGCTTCAACGGATGTCTCTAAAGCTTCAACGGATAAAGTCATCAACGGATAACATCCTTCAACGGATGAGTGCATCAACGGATGAAAGCTTCAACGGATAACATCCTTCAACGGATGAGTGCATCAACGGATGAAAGCTTCAACGGATGTTCTGATGATTAGCCGTTGATAAAGGGTAGTTGTACCTACAAACAGAGGCACATGGGTTGATAGAGACAACTGAGATGTGGTAGCCGAATTTCAGGAACAACAGAAAAAGCAGCCGTTCTTCTTTAGTACAAAGATGCAATAGTCAACAAAGTACTGGAGTGAACAGGAAAAGAAGCAAGTGAAGATCTTATTTTATTACTGTATTTTATATTGTTCTTCACTTGTACACTTGGTAATATATAAACCAAGTAGAAGCTAGTAATTAGACGTGAGATTTTCCAGAGCTGTTTAGAAAAATATTGAGAGAAAATTCATCTAGTTTGTACTAGGATGCAGCTGTGATCAACATTGTTTAATCACAGATTTTCTAAAATACCATCTCTGGTGGAACAACAAATCCACCAGAAAAGTTTTTAAGGTCTGTTGTGTTCTTTACATTTGTGCTTGAATATATATCTGTCTGTATTAGCTTAAAGCAATTCACACACTTGTTCTTCTTGAACACACAACTTTCATAAACTGCTCAAAACTTGAAAAAGTTTTGAGATTTACATTCAACCCCCCTTCTGTAAATCTCATTGTTAGTCCACTAGGAATAACAATTGGTATCAGAGCAGGCTCTTGACATATAAAGAGTTTAAAGATCTTGGAATCTAACAAAGATGAGTAAGAAGGATATTGGAGTAAAGATCCCAGTTCTTGACAAAGACAGTTATCACCATTGGAAGGTGAAAATGCACCTTCATCTACTCTCCCAAGATGAAGGTTATGTAAACTGCATTGAGAATGGTCCTCACATTCCCCACAAAGTAGCAACAGTTGCTACAGCCACAGTTGCTGTTGGTCAATCCATTCCAAAACCTAGAGCAGAATGGACAATGGAAGACACAGAAGAAGTCCACAAGGATAAGAAGGCTATGAACATTTTGTTTAATGGTCTTAACATGGATATGTTTGATAATGTGATAAATTGCACAACTGCCAAAGAGGTTTGGGACACAGTTCAACTACTGTGTGAAGGTACAGAACAAGTGAAAGAAAACAAAATGCAGCTTCTCATTCAACAGTATGAATACTTTCATTTTGAAGAAAATGAATCTTTAAATGAAACATTCAATAGGTTCCAAAAGCTGTTGAATGGACTGAAGCTGTATGGAAGAGTGTACCAGGTGAAGGATTCAAATCTTAAATTTTTAAGATCCTTGCCAAAGGAATGGAAACCCATGACTGTCTCCTTAAGAAACTCTCAAGATTATAAGGACTTCACTCTTGAAAGATTATATGGAATCTTGAAGACTTATGAACTAGAGCTGGAACAGGATGAGGTATTGGAGAAGGGGAGAAAGAAAGGAAGTTCAGTTGCATTGGTAGCTGAAGATGAGAGGAAATGCAGACAAGAAACTGTGAGATCTACATCAAACTCCAAAGATGGTATAAGAAATCAGGAATCAAGCAAGGGGAAAGAGCAAGTTGCTGAAAATGAAGACAACTCCAGCCAAGATGACTCAGATGGTATTGATGAGCATCTTGCATTTCTGTCCAGAAGATTTGCAAAGATGAAATTCAAGAAAAACACTAGAGCCACTAAACCTCACAAAAACACGTTGGACAAATCCAAGTTCAAATGTTTCAATTGTGGTATAAGTGGACACTTTGCAGGTGAGTGCAGAAAGCCAACTTCTGAAAAGAAGAAATTTGAACAAGTAGATTACAAAAAGAAATATTTTGATCTACTCAAGCAAAAGGAGAGGGCTTTCATTACTCAAGAAAGGGACTGGGCAGCTAATGGAGATGAAGAGGATGAAGGTGTGGAGTATGTCAACCTTGCTCTCATGGCTGATTCTGAAGAAAATGAAGTTAGTTCATCAAGCAATCAGGTAATCACTACTGACTTAACACAGCTTACTAAAGAAGAGTGCAATGATGCTTTTAATGACATGTCTACTGAATTGTATCATTTGCGTGTGTCTCTTAAATCTCTTGCTAAAGAAAATAGTAGGATTAGAGAGAACAATCTGTTTTTAAGTAATAGAAATGCTTTGTTAGAAGATAAGATGATTGACCTAGAGAAAACAAAGTTGCATTGTATATCTGTTGAAAATGAACTAGCTGAATCTGTTAAGAAAGTAGAAATACTTTCCAATCAATTAGAGAAAGAGCAAGAGGTGATTAAAGCCTGGAAGACATCTAGGGATGTAAGTGCTCAAATTGCTAAGGTCCAAGGAATTGAATCATTCTGTGAAACTGCCTGGGATAAAAATAAAAAGAAACTGGAATTAATTGATGGGCTGTCAACGGATGTGGAATCAACGGATGATGAAAGTTATCCGTTGAAGGAAGAAAAGGAGCATCCGTTGAAGGTTCCTCAATCAAAACAGGCAGATGTTTCTAAAAGAGAGTATCTAAAGAAACTCAACAAAAAGTTTGGTTCAACTTCAAAGAACTTTGTCAAAGAAGAAGCAAGCACATCCAAAGATGTCAGTAAGGTGAATGTAGGGCACATGACCTTAGAACAGTTAAATAATAGGCTCAAGATGGTTGAGGATAAAAAGGAATCTAAAAGAAAATCCAACAGAAATGGGAAGGTAGGAGTTAATAAACACAACAATTACACACCTGATAGGTATGCTCCTAGAAAAAGCTGTGTGCATTGTAGTAGTGTTAATCATCTATCTGCTAATTGTAAATCCATTAAGAAGACTCCCATAACTGTACCCTCTTCTATGCCTAATATGTCTGCATCACCTCTGCATGCTATGCCTGTTATGTCTCAACAAAATCCTTATGCACATTTTGTAAACATGCCATATTTTAACAATCCTTATCTTGCTGCATTTAGTATGCCTCAAATGCCATACAATATGCCCATGTGGAATAACATGTTTGCACAATCAATGCCTAATAATTTTACAAATGTGCTAAATGATTCTGTGACTAACCCTACACCTCAACCAACTACATCTAAGACCAAGGTTGACTCAAACTTACCTAAGTCTAAAGATGCAGGAGGAATGAAGTCTAGGAGAAAGGCTAACAAGGATGGACCCAAGGAAACTTGGGTACCAAAATCAAATTGATTGATTTTATGGTGTGCAGGGAAATGGAAGAAATCTATGGTACTTGGACAGTGGTTGTTCAAGACACATGACAGGAGATTTCTCCCTGCTCACAGAGTTCAAGGAAAGAGCTGGCCCTAGCATAACCTTTGGAGATGACAGCAAAGGGTTTACTATGGGATATGGCTTGATTTCAACAAGGAATGTCATCATTAATGAAGTTGCATTAGTTGATGGTCTCAAGCACAATTTACTGAGCATCAGTCAACTATGTGATAGAGGGAATACAGTTTCCTTCAATTCTGAAGCCTGTGTTGTCACTAGTAAGAAAGACAACAAAGTGGTTCTAACTGGAGTTAGAAAAGGAAATGTGTACATAGCTGACTTCAACTCTACAGATGCAGAATCCATTACTTGTCTCTTCAGCAAAGCAAGCTCAGTTGAAAGTTGGCTATGGCACAAGAAGCTATCTCACTTGAATTTCAAGACAATGAATGATCTAGTCAAAAAGGACTTAGTTAGAGGAATCCCTCTAGTTGAATTCTCAAGGGATGGTTTGTGTGATGCTTGTCAGAAAGGCAAACAAAGGAAAGCATCATTCAAAAAGAAGCTTGAAACAACAATTGATGAACCATTACAGCTGCTACATATGGATTTGTTTGGACCAGTCAATGTATTGTCTATTGCAAGAAAAAGATATTGCTTAGTGATTGTAGATGATTTCTCAAAGTTCTCATGGGTCTATTTTCTTGGATCAAAGGATGAAGCAAGTGAAATCATTATCAATCACATCAGGCAAGTCAACAATCATCCTGACTTGAAGGTTAGAAATATCAGGAGTGACAATGGAACTGAGTTCAAGAATTTGACATTAAGGCTGTTCTGTGAAGAAAATGGAATCATGCATGAGTTCTCAGCTCCAAGAACACCTCAGCAAAATGGGGTTGTTGAAAGAAAGAACAGATCTTTAATTGAAGCTGCCAGAACAATGCTTGAAGAATCAAAGTTACCAACATATTTCTGGGCTGAAGCTGTTAATTGTGCCTGCTTCACTCAGAATATTTCTTTGATCAATCAAGCTAAAGGCATGACTCCTTATCAGTTGTTCAAGAGAAGAAAACCAACTCTAAACTTTCTTCATGTCTTTGGATGTAAATGCTTTATACTGAGGAATCAATCTGACCATAAAGGGAAGTTTGATGCAAAGGCTGATGAAGGGATATTTGTTGGTTACTCAGCTGGAAAATCTTATAGGGTCTACAATCTAAGAACCAACATTGTTATGGAATCTGTGCATGTTGTGTTTGATGATAAAAAGATTGATGGACTAACAGATAAGGGACATTATGAGAGACTCAAATTTGACAACATTGAGATATATTGTGATGATAGTGAAGAGGAGACTGATGGAGATGACACTTCAAAAGGGATTCAAAACATGCCCCTGGATAATGCACAAAATACTGCATCCGTTGATAGAGGCAATGCAGTATCCGTTGAAAGACATAGTGCATCATCCGTTGAAGTACAAAATGAAGCATCCGTTGATCATAGTTCATCAACGGATAATCGATTTACATCATCAGTTGATAGAACTCCAAGTTCCCTGCAAAGGACCAACAACTCAGGGGGAGTTTCAACTAGTCAACACTCTGTCTCACATCATGACAATACTGAGGCCACCTC
The DNA here is from genome assembly GCF_009905375.1 of Apium graveolens. Taxonomy (NCBI): domain Eukaryota; kingdom Viridiplantae; phylum Streptophyta; class Magnoliopsida; order Apiales; family Apiaceae; genus Apium; species Apium graveolens. The sequence goes on along the minus strand of NC_133652.1, from coordinate 276,042,956 downwards.
ATCTAGAGCACATCTTCCACCACAAAGGAAATGGACCAAGAATCATCCCTTTGAACTGATCATTGGCGATGCATCATCTAAAGTGCAAACAAGAAAAGCCACTCAAGATGAATGTCTGTATAGTAGTTTTCTGTCTCAGGAGGAACCTAAGAAAGTGGAAGAAGCTCTATTGGATCCAGATTGGATATTAGCTATGCAGGAAGAGCTGAACCAATTTGAGAGAAACCAAGTATGGAAGCTGGTACCCAAACCAAAGAACAAGAGTCCTATTGACACAAAGTGGGTATTCAGAAACAAGATGGATGAAAATGGCATTATCATAAGGAATAAAGCCAGACTGGTTGCTAAAGGCTATTCTCAGCAAGAGGGAATAGATTTTGATGAAACATATGCTCCTGTTGCAAGACTTGAAGCCATCAGAATATTTCTAGCCCATGCAGCCCATGCCAATTTCAAAGTCTATCAAATGGATGTCAAGAGTGCATTTCTAAATGGGAAATTAGAGGAAGAAGTCTATGTAAGTCAACCTCCAGGATTTGAAGATCCAAATTTTCCAGACTATGTGTATTATCTGTTGAAAGCACTCTATGGACTGAAGCAAGCATCTAGAGCCTGGTATGAAACCTTATCAAAATTTCTTTTGGAGAATCACTTCACTAGAGGTACTGTTGATAAAACTCTCTTCTTTAGGGATGTTAATGGCTCTAGTATACTTGTTCAAATTTATGTAGATGACATAATATTTGGCTCTATAGATGATAAACTTTGCAAAAAGTTTGCTAAGCTAATGCAAAGTAAATATGAAATGAGCCTAATGGGAGAACTAACCTATTTTCTTGGTTTACAAGTTAAACAAGTTAGTGATGGAATTTTCATTAGTCAAACTAAATATATTTATGATCTTTTAAAGAAGTTTGACTTAATGGAATGTTCATCTGCAAAAACTCCCATGGCCACTGCCACCAAACTTGAATTAAATAAGACTGAAAGGTCTGTGGATATTACAAGTTATAGAGGCATGGCTGGTTCACTTTTATATTTAACTGCTAGTAGACCAGATATAATGTTTGCTACATGTCTTTGTGCTAGATTCCAAGCTGATCCTAGGGAGTCTCACTTAATTGCTATCAAAAGGATTTTCAGATATCTCAAGGGTACACCAAATTTAGGTATTTGGTATCCTAGAGAATCTGGCTTTGATCTAATTGGTTATTCAGATGCAGACTATGCAGGTTGCAAAATAGATAGGAAAAGTACAACAGGCTCCTGCCAATTCCTGGGAAACAAGCTTGTATCATGGTTTAGCAAAAAGCAAAATTCAGTATCTACTTCTACAGCTGAGGCTGAATACATTGCTGCTGGAAGTTGCTGTTCTCAAGTGTTATGGATGAGGAACCAACTCCTTGACTATGGACTTCATGTTGATAGAATTCCTATCTTTTGTGACAACACAAGTGCCATAGCCATAACAGAGAATCCTGTGCAGCACTCAAGGACCAAGCACATTGATATCAAGTACCACTTCATTAGGGAGCATGTCATGAATGGTACAGTGGAACTACATTTTGTTCCAAGTGAACAACAAATTGCTGACATATTTACCAAGCCACTTGATGAATCAACATTCACAAGATTGGTAAGTGAGCTAGGTATGCTTAATTACTCTTAAAATTCATGTCTTTATTGCAATTTGAATTGAAGCCTGAAATATATTAGTTGCCAAGAACAAATTTGACTTTTAACATAGTTTATTCCATCAACGGATGTTCCCTATCCGTTGAAAGTCAAAATTGCTCTATCAACGGATAGTCATTATCCGTTGAAAGACAAATACATTTCTGGAATTTTTATCCATCAACGGATAAAACTGAAGTACCTTTCAACGGATGACAATTTGCCTTATCCGTTGAAATGTCACATCAATCGATTCAGGTGTTTAACAGCCGTTGATTCTATTCTCTTAACCGTTGATACTCATACATACATCTGTATGCATTGGTTTTAAAGGTAGTTTTTAGAATACTTACAGTTTATTCTTAAACGGCTGAAATTCACTAACGCATATTTATTGATAAATCTTTCTTTTATATTTTTGTTTATTAATTTGAGAAAGCATATAAGTCCTTCTGATTGTTCATTTTTACTTTACGCTTTCTTGAAATTTCAAGCATTTACCATTTTCTCTCTGCAAAAACTTCAAGTTATTCTCTGCAATTTCTACTCACAACAATGGCACCAGTCGTGAAGATTATGTCTCAATCTGGGTTCATCTATGAAAAGAACAATTTCATAGCTTTGGTAGAAAAGAATGAAGCCCACTCAGACTATCACAAAATGATGGACTTCATCAAAAACTGTAAACTTAGCTATGCAATGCTGGAAGCCCCAACAATTTTCTGTGAAGTAGTTGAGGAGATTTGGACAACTGCTGAGTTCAACTCCATGGATATGACTATCTCCTTCACTCTCAAAGGTAAAACTCACTGTATTAACTGTGATGATTTACTAGCATGTTTTAAATTGCCTGAGAACAATGCCATGACACCACACACTGATAGTGATGTATCCAGCATGTTAGATTCCATAGGTTATTCTCTTAACTCTGCTAATTTAGGGAGTATTAGAAGAAAAGGCCTTAGGAAAGAATGGAGTTTCCTTGGGGATGCCTTTATAAAGGTTTTCTCTGGGAAAATTAGTAATTTTGATGCCATAACTTCATCTCTGGTTAATATGCTCTATATGCTTGTTTCTGATAGGTATTTTAACTTTAGCAACTATGTAATGCTAGAATTAGGTACTAGATTGGGTAGCAAAGCTAATAGACCTAATAACATCTATTATGCTAGATTCTTTATGTTATTGGCTAACCATGTTGCTGAAGGTTTAGTCATAATCAATGAGAATAATAAACTCAAGTGCTGGGCACAAGAGAAAAGAGTTCTTGCAGACTTGAAGAGAATGGATCTTAACAGCAGTGTGCCATTGGTATATTTACCAATCATGAATGCACCTCAGGTAGGTGAGGTAATTGCTTCTACAACTCCTACTTCTTCCAACCTCTCTATTTCTTTATCTTCTAGTGTGGCCATGAAATCTGTGATGCCCCAACAGATTTCTACCAAGGTCACCAAAACTAAACTTTCAAAATCCAAGACAAAGAAATCCACCTCTGTTGTTTCTCAAAAGACAACAGTTGTAACACCAACTATTAACCCTGAGGTGAGTGAACAGGGTGTGAGTGGTGAGGGGAGGGGTGAACATCAAAGAAACCCCCAGAATAAGGAAGGAAAGTTGAGTGCTTCCCAAGCTAGCCAAGCCACAGTTTCTCAAAAAGCTGTGGTGGTTGAAAAGGTATCTAGCACATCCCTAGTAGCATCCTCCCAAAAGGATGTTACTATTGAAAATAGTTCCAAACCAGGAACACAGAACAAACGAGGGAGGGACACTAAAGCCAAACACTCACCAACAAAAGCCTTTATTAGAAGAAAGAAGGCTAGAACCCAATCTTCTACACAGGGTGCACACACTGCACAGATACATCCATCTGTATCTATGCCTTCTCAAACTCAGTTTGATGTGACTCCAATAAATGTGGAGTCACAGCCCCATTCTCTCACAATAATCACACATCAATCACCAAACACTTCATCACCATCTCTGGATGTGGATATGTTATTCCCATCAATTCCTGATTCTCCCTCTTTACAACTCAGGGAGAAGCCCCACTCAAATACAGGTGATCATCATCTCTTAGATGATTTGTTGGATCACCCGCAAATTCTTTCAGATATAATTGAAGGATCTGTGTCACCACATCTCAAATCAATCTACACAGATTCAACAGTTATATCACTTTCAATTTCAACTTCTTTTCCTTCTTCAACGGATATCACTCATCCGTTGACAAGTGGTTGTTCTTCAACGGATAAGCTTAACAGCAGTTATCCGTTGATAACATCAGTTTCACCTTCAACGGATATTCCACATCCGTTGACAGTCTCTACACAAATAACTGAATTAATCCCAAGTGTAGAAGACATGAATACTATGCAATCACTCTTAGGATTGAGGGAAGGGAGTGACAATTTGAGTGAGAGGTTGGGTTGCTCCCAGGCAAAAGGAGAGATTGAGAGCTCAAAAATGCATGCTATTTCTTCCAGCATGGCAAAAGCAAGTGAGTGGAGTACCACCTTAGTAGGTGAAGGTGAGGGAGTGAGATGTGTGAGCCAGGGGGAGCCCCTGATGCAAGAACATAGAGAAAAAGAGAGAAAAGCAGGTACAGTAGATACAAGGGTGGAACCAGCCATTGCTAATGAGTCAATGATTGTGGATGATGCTGAAAAGGAAAGACAATTTCAGCAACATTACAAAGCTGTAATTGATAACATTTCCTTGGATGCTGACACTTTTACTCATCCTGTGACAGCCTATCAACTGTTGGCTGCTCAGGGCAATGAGAAGGCAGAAAGGTCACTACATCTAGTGCACACAACAGAATCTCTTCAAAGGGATAAAGCTGCCATTAACAAAATGCCTTCTACAGCTGGTGAGCCATCTGAGGAATTTGGAGCAAATTCTGATGATGATGACTCTATTTCTTTTGATGGAAGCATGAACTTAGGGGGAGATGAAGGCCCTAGTTCAATTCCAAATCTACCTGAATGGGCCTTGACTAAGGAGTATAGATCAGGGGAATTCAATGTCTCTTTAGTCAAACAAATCAACACTATTCAACAGGCCATTCAGAATACTTCACATGCAAGTATCAAGGCTATCCTTCAAGCTCACCTGGACTCACTGCATCTCATGAAGCTGCAGCAAGTGAAGCAGAATCTGAGTATGGATGATCTCAGGAAGGATATTGCTGACTTGAAAACCTATACTTCAGAAAAATTGGATTCAGTCATGCCCTATGGTACATTGCAGGAATTGGTTTTGAGATTGAAGAAAGAATCTGTTACTGAAAAACGGTTGGCCAAGTTAGAAGACAGAGTTCAAGTTATTGAAGATTCTGTGGCCACCATTCTTCACAATCAACAATCTCAAACCAGTCTCCTAATGCAGCTGGCAAAAGCACAAGGCTTGACCCCTCTCCTTGATGATAACAAAAAGGGGGAGAGTAAAAGGGAAGGGGAAGGAGAGCCATCTACAAAAGTCAACATATCTAAAGTGCTAGTTCCTGCCATCACTACTTCTCCAATCATTCAAATCAAGGGCAAGCCTGATGGAATTGATTTGATTCAGCTAGCAGCAGCTGAAATTCAAGTGAAAGAGCAAAGGAGGAGAATTGATGAAAGGTTGCAACTGTTGTTTGGTTCTACACAAGACAAATCAACATCTGTGAAATACAGCACAAAAATTGAACCAATCAACATGGAGCTCATGCCAGTAGGGAGTCATAAGGATGGAGAAGCTTCTTCCAAAGAACTACAAGCTATAATTCTCAAGCCCAATGAAAGATCCAATAAGGACTCAACAAAGAATCCTTTAAAAGAAGTGGACTTTCCTCCTCCAAAAGCTGATGAGAACAAGATTTTAGGTAGGAGTATTGCTTATCTCAAAAAGACCATGGATGAGGCTGTAAGGAGAAATAGAGCTATTATCATTAGAGAGGGAAAGAGCATATGTGTGATGCAAGGACATCCCAAATTCTCAATAGCCAAGAAGGAAGAAGACAAGCAATTAAAGGCTGACAAAAGAGCACAAGCAAAGCTTGAACAACAGCTAAAGTCAAGTCTAGTTGAAAAAGAAAAAGGGATTGAAGTCAGGGGTGAAGACAAGACTACAAACCTAGATGAGGTTTTAGGGAGTATATTTGGTGAGAGTGTGGAAGAAAGAGAGGAATGGCAGAAGGGAAACAGAAGAAAGGCCAAGGCACATAGAAGGAGTGGAGATAACACTGAAGTAACCAAATCTATATCTAAACCACTACCTTCCATACCTGAACCCCTTGTTGCTGATCCCACAATAAACATCCATGGTGAACCAATCATTCCAAAAGAGGAACCTATTGATTGGGACACTATCAAATTACCTACCTTTCTAACCACTCTTCCACTACCAAAGAAACAGAAAAGAAAACCAAAATCTACACCTCCCATAACCTCTAAGAAATTCACTCAAAAACAAAAACCTAAGCCTAAGTCACCCATTTCTAAAGATGATTATGTTCACATCAGTGACATAAAAGAAATTTCAGACATTGAACTCTATCTGGATGAGCTGGAGGATGTAAGGGGAATAGCTGCCTACAGACAGCTACCAGAGAGATTAGTGTTCAGATATAAAGGAGCTGGGGAAAGAACATGGCCTCTCCACAGGATTCTGGATGAAGGCTACTCTACCTTGATTAGAGTCTATTCAGCTATACAAAAGGATTCTGGCTTTACCAGAACTGCCAAGACTGAAATTCTCAACAAGATAGCCAATATAAGGAAAACTTGGAGGGAGCCCAATGCTTTACCCAGGACTTTACTCATTCAAGAAAGGGAAATGAAAATTCACAAATCACCTCATTGGTTGATGGAATTTAGAGATGATAAAGGAGTCAGAAGATTTTTCAGACTTGAAGATCAACTCAAGATTGCCAGCAATGAAACTCTCAAAGAAATGCAATCTAAGTTGGATGTCAGTGTTGAAGATGAAGCTGAATTCTTCAGACAACTCCAACTCCAAATTGAGGAAAATGACAAAAGGCTAGGAAAGAAAACCAGGGAACAAAGAAGAAAAAGATGATTTGCTCAGACTAAAGGAGTGTCCTTGGAAACACTGTAAATCTTCAATTATCTCCTAGTACATACACTTTTGCAGCATTTTTAAATTTCTACTTAGTTTCAATTCATATATCTGTTAAGTGTTTTGTTATCATCAAGTTAACCCTGAATTTATGCCTACAATTCTTATAGACATAAATAGGGGGAGATTGTTAGGAATGTATGTGCATTAGTTTGATGATATGTTTAACAAAATACTTAAGTAGAAATTTAGTGTCTGTAGCCTCAACGGATAAGACCACTTTGGCTATCCGTTGATGGTGTAGCTTTACTTAGAAATAAGTCTAGTGTTGTAGCATATTTCAGTCTCTGTATTTAAAATGTAATTCTTGGAAGTTGAGAGAAACTATGAGTCATGTTGACTACTAGATGCTATGCAGATAGGAAGGCCAATTGTAAATACTTCATGCCTTGTAATTTTGTATAAGTGAAGTGGTATCAACGGATGACTTAAAGACCTTCAACGGATGAGAAGCTAAGCTTCAACGGATGTCTCTAAAGCTTCAACGGATAAAGTCATCAACGGATAACATCCTTCAACGGATGAGTGCATCAACGGATGAAAGCTTCAACGGATAACATCCTTCAACGGATGAGTGCATCAACGGATGAAAGCTTCAACGGATGTTCTGATGATTAGCCGTTGATAAAGGGTAGTTGTACCTACAAACAGAGGCACATGGGTTGATAGAGACAACTGAGATGTGGTAGCCGAATTTCAGGAACAACAGAAAAAGCAGCCGTTCTTCTTTAGTACAAAGATGCAATAGTCAACAAAGTACTGGAGTGAACAGGAAAAGAAGCAAGTGAAGATCTTATTTTATTACTGTATTTTATATTGTTCTTCACTTGTACACTTGGTAATATATAAACCAAGTAGAAGCTAGTAATTAGACGTGAGATTTTCCAGAGCTGTTTAGAAAAATATTGAGAGAAAATTCATCTAGTTTGTACTAGGATGCAGCTGTGATCAACATTGTTTAATCACAGATTTTCTAAAATACCATCTCTGGTGGAACAACAAATCCACCAGAAAAGTTTTTAAGGTCTGTTGTGTTCTTTACATTTGTGCTTGAATATATATCTGTCTGTATTAGCTTAAAGCAATTCACACACTTGTTCTTCTTGAACACACAACTTTCATAAACTGCTCAAAACTTGAAAAAGTTTTGAGATTTACATTCAACCCCCCTTCTGTAAATCTCATTGTTAGTCCACTAGGAATAACAGTAGCATCACTGATCCGGTTGGCGCTTGCACCGGAAATCAAGTATGATGTTCTTGAAGAGGATAATCCCAAGAATTTGTGGAAGAAGTTAACGAAAAATTATCACTCAAAGTCTTTGGCCAACAAGTTGTTTCTCAAGAAAGATTTGTCCGGGCTCAAGATGGAAGAAGACGAAGATTTAAGAGATCATATGAATCGTTTTAATAGCTTAATAAACCAGCTGAATAATTTGGATGAATAATTGAAGGATGAGGATAAAGATGTTCTTCTACTAGTCTCTCTATCGAAGAAGTATATTACCGTGATGACTTCTTTATTGGTTGGGAAAACGACATTAGATTTGGACGAGACTATTGTTGTTCTTATGAAGGCCGAAAGATTGATGAAATAAGAATCGAGTGACACATCTGATGAAAGTGCATTTGTGGTACGTGCGTGTAACACGAAAAAGAAGTATGTTAAAAAATATAATCCTAATATCATGTGTTTTTATTGTGATGAATTGGGTCATATACAATTTTTGTGTACAAAGGCAAGAGAAGACTTGAGAGAGTTGAAGAAAAATCGTGGAAGGGGTAGTGTTTCGCTTGTGGAAACTGATGAAGATGTTCTTTTAGATCAAGAAGAGAAGGGATCAAAACATGAATGGGTGCTTGACTCAGGATGTTTACATCACATATGTGCTAGGAGGGAGTGGTTCTCGTCCTACAAAAAGTGTGATGGAAAGATGGTAAATCTACCGAACGGTAAAAGGGTAAAGGTTGCTGGCATTGGTGAGGTAATAATGAAACGTCACAATTATCGTGTTCAGAAATTAACTCAACTAAGATACATACCGGAGTTAAATCGAAATCTAATTTCATTGGGTAAATTAGTTAATTTGGGATATACTGTTATGATGAATAACGGTATGTTGGAAGTCACTAAAGGGGATTTAGAGATACTTAAAGGTCGAAAAGATAAGAAAAATCTTTTTGTACTGGAAGGAGGGGTTATTGTTCGACAGGAGGTATTGGTGGATTGATGTCGATGGCATGAAACCGTTAATTCGGTTGTGCATGAAACCCTATTGGGTTGAAGGGGAGGATTGTTGGGGTTAAACCCAATTAGGTAGTATGGGCTTGGTGATAGAAAACATAATTGGATTGGGTAATAATTTTATGGGTAAACAATTATTATCATAATTGAGTTGGGTAATAATTGTATGGGTATTGGATAGACAATTATTATTATAATGGGATTAGATTATTAGGTTTGGGGTCAAGTTTGTGATGACTATATATAAATAGTCATGTTATTGTTTTGATATATGCTTCAGTATTATTTGACTTAAGTACCGCGTGATTGAATACCGTTTGGTGAGAATGATTATATTATTGATAATTATTTGGATTAATATACAAGTTGGGACGTGGATTTTTTCGCATCATATATTGTGTGTGTATTTTTCATTATTTGTTTGATTCTATATTTGTGTGTATTCCTCCTAACAGTAGGCACATTGTGAGAGAGAACGTGTTTGACACTACAAGAAATTTGACACTTATCTACCAATTTTAATTGTAGGTAAAAGTAATATATGTGTAGCTCTAAGTGATGATTACTCTAAGTGATTTTCTTATATTACTCTAAGCTTAGAACTCTGTTTCGAAGTTGTTCTGCCACTTTTAATTATTTACAAATAGGCAATAGCATGAGTCAAGCCGACCACTATGTAAATATTAAACAAGTAGTTAAGATTCCTACTTTCATTATAAAATTGGAATGAACATCACAAGACTAAAAGAAACATATACTTGACACTCTAAAACACCAACAAAAGCTGTGACATTATTTGAAGGTTGATCTAAAACTTTCATGCAATCTTTACATCTTTACTCGATATATTATTAGTAGCGCTGCTAAGATTTATGGTCTTCTCCGTTCTCCTCATGGAGACTTGTCGAGATTCTCGTGATATATGAGACCGGACTATAGAAATAAAACAGACCTTTTGTTAAACATATACAATGCGAACACAATTTTTGTTAACTTGAACTACTCGGACAAGATATACATTAATTTAACACCGATACAATAAGTTTAAATTTTTTAACAATTGATATTTATTTATGTATTATAAATAATTCGTCTTCTTTTTGTACTAAACAGGTAAACACAAATACATTAACATCGGGTTATTATAGTCAAATTGGTACACGAGTGCTTTAAATATAAATAATCCAATTTTAAGGGGAAATTTTGTTGGAGGTAAATGTTATAATATTTTAAAAAAATAATGCAGAGATATCAAATTGGTAACAAAATGAGTTTCAAATGTCACATATTTTGCGCTTGAATATAAATCACTTAATAATTCGCACAAATCACACTAATAATATCATATCAAATTGCCAAATTACCAATGTTATGTTATTTGAAATGAAATTTTAGTATCCAATTCGATAGGTACTCCCTCTATTCTCATGGGTTCTAAATATTTGAAACAGAGTATTCGACACATATTTTATGGCTTTTATGTAATATAATTTTATATCTTTGATAATTTTATATCTTTGTTTTAAATTTTTCTATTTTAAATAAAAATTGAAACATTTAATTTTTATTCTATAGAAGTTTTTAAAAAAAAAAATAATATATGTAATATATAACTAGATAAGAGTCTTAAAGTGATTGTCAATTTATTTCAAAAGTTAACAAGGTAAGGAAAGAGGAAATAGTATAATACTACTTACTTCCCATTAAAAATGAAACTGGCAACAAGTTCAGCTTTTTCCTTAACCCGTTCTCTAGTTGATAAGTATCTGTAATCTTTATATTATTATTTGATTTTATAACAATATATATACGTGTATAATATATTTAGTAAAAATTTATTTTACATAAAATTAACTAAAAGTAGAAATAAAGTACTTTTATTAAGAGATTAATGTCGAACATTTAAAGTTTTTATTACGACTTCAAAGGTTGGGCTTATTGAACTTACATTTTAGTCAAAAAATTATACATTCAAATTTATAATTTTAATTAAGTTTATAAAAAAGTTCACTTTTATGAAAAAACGCGTGGTACATTGTGTTTACGTATGTTAAATATAGTACTATACATTACGCAAGTTCTTCCTCAATTATTATGTTTTAAATATAAAAATCTAATAATTTACTGTATAAATGATCGATACCGTCATTTATTGCACATTTGTTTAATTTTTAAAATATATAAAAATAGACCAATATCTTACGTGATCTAACATGTACATTTGTACTCATGTGGTATCCTACTTCTACGGAAACAGCCAAAGTACCCCTGAACAGTTACCACCACTTTGCAAATTTGTAGGCGGGCACTAGCTTACTTGACATGTCAGCATGTATACATTATGTATGGGGTGTAAATTTAAAAAAACTAAAAAAGATTTAGAAAACTTTGTGCGCAAAAAGTTTCCCTCTCAACTTTAAGCTCTCTTAGACGGGCTTGTTACGTATATTTTAATCAAAAAGCTGAATTTTTTTTTATTTACCCGCCAATTATCTTTGCAGTTAATCATCCGTAGATAAAGCTAATATTTACCAACCAATATATAATAGTAGGTAAATTATTAGTAGGTAAAAGTGAAATTTCTTGTAGTGTGAATTCTGCACTGAATTTTATGTTACATTTAATTTTAAATTTTAGATGAGATTCTAAATTATATTTTATGTATTAATATTATGATTTTAATTTTAAAAAATTTTGAAAATTAAGTATTATAATTTCGTTGTTCTTATAAGGTGTTGAGGTGAAGTATATAAAATATGTCTTGTTTCTCATTATGTCAAATGTATTAGACGTGAAAGTAGAACGGAGTAGACTCGCTGAGGATGACAAAAGCATAATACAACCTTAATTAGATATGCTACCATATTTTAATATTTCATTTACACCAGCAGACTAGCTAACTGTCATCCCGCCTACCTAACAGGAACTATCATAAAAATAATGTTGTTAGAAAGCATAATTAACATATGGTATGATGTATTTATTTATCGATCAGAAAAATTACTTTAAGAAAAAAAAAACAAGATGCAGGAGAAATTCAGAATCTATTGCTCTTGTGATTTAGATCTGCGCCTAAAATTCCGGATCTGGGCCACCAGTCATATTCTCCTGCAATATAAGGTACTATTCTTATATTGATCCTAAATTTAAGTTCACCAATTAAAATATGTAGTATAATTTTATCAAAAATAATTCTAGATATCCAAAAACAATTATCAAATCTTTTCCAAAATAAGTCTGTTTTTAACTAATAATAATTTTTTCATAAAAAAACCCTACGTTTTTTCATAAAATAAGTCTGTTTTTAACTAATAAGTCTGTCAAGTCCTCACTCCTCACGTACTCCCTCCATCCTTCTCAATTGTTAATATTTGGATTGGGTTTAAAAAAAATTATAAAGTAGTAGAGGAAAGTTAAAAAAAATGAGTAAAATAATGAGACCAAAATATATATAAAGTGGGTATAGTGGAGAAGTAATGGATGTGGTTATTTTTTATATTATAAATTTTTTATTATTTTTTAAAAAAATTTAAAATTTTAAAATGTAAACAATTGAAAGAAAAGTTAAATAAACAGAGATATATATGGGCACCCAACTGAAAAACAAAGTTCTATGATATATGAAAAACAAAGTTCCATGATATAGAAGAAAACAGTTATGTTCATTAAATGTTATATATCTGCCGTTCCTCATAATTATGTCAAATGAATTATGTGAGATGTTTGGTAAAATAACTTATAAGTTAAAAAATTTAAAATTTTTTAATAATAATTTATTGAATATAGAAATATATAATTTTATTAAAATGATTTTTTTTTATTTATTTATTACAATACCAAATAAAAAGATCGAGATATTACAACATTTATGCTCTGTTATGAATACTATTAGCAATACCATCACGCGGCGCAATCCACCTACCGTCATTGTCGGTTTCATAGTTTTATCTATCTCGGTCTCTCGACTCTCATTAGTTGTTGTAGTAGAATCCGGAGGAATGTAACTTTCTCTTTCGGCCGTGAGAAATGCGCTGTCACTACAATTTGATTTTCTAATGTAATTATGAATCGCCATCGTGGACAGAACGATATTAATTTTAATCAACAAAAGTCATGAAAATATTTGGATATAAATATATACACTTACTTCAAAATATGGATGATATCGTTCATGTTGAGGTGTAAGATAACCATATCCAGTATTATAATTTGAAGTCGGTTTAATGTAATCACTTGTCAGCCTGCAAATAGCTTGTAGAACAGAATGTCGACTAATAGTCTCACCAGAGTGATTCCACATTTCTTCCATTAAACGATTTCCACACCTATGCGCAACAGTGATTAAGAAGATCCCTACTTCCTCATATTCAGACATGCCTTGTGTGGGAACCAACCCATAACGATCTACTAATGTTCGATAAAAACTTATAAAATATCTTTAGACATACAAAAATCTTGATAGCAACGAATTTCATTCCCTTTCAGTATTTTGTCAATTAATTTACCTCCCGTTCTAATTGAACCATGGTGTGGCTCTTTGTGCACAAAACTTTCATAATAATATACCAATGTGTAAGCAGCAGCACGACAAACCGTTTTACAATCCAACAAATTTGACTCATCTTCCTCAGTTTCATTTGAAATTTCAAAATCATATTGATATGCACTGTTTGACTCAATACATAAATTATTTTCATACGAATATTGAGAGAAAGGATTAAATATATAAGAAGTCTCTACATTTGTAGCAAAAGAAGACGTACCTTCTGTATTATAAGCAAAATGATCAAATGTATTAGAAGTCTGACCTTGGGAATTATTATACCCAAAAGGATTATAACCATATTGATCCATTTGATATGCTACATTTGCACAAGTTTATGGCTTATGTTGAATGTGAAGATGAAAAATATGAAGCCAGTATTTATAGACATACGTACAGGAACATAAAAGGAAATAATTAGTTTTACAAGTTGAACAATTCACAGTACAGATTGATAGTTCCAAAGTTGCATACACTGGTCACATTTGAAACAGTACAAACAGGATAAATGTACACTACTTTTAAAATAGCAGATTTGAAAATCCTCATCCTGCAAAGGTCATTCACTGCAAACAGTTGACTACTGTTTTTGAGACACACGGGCCCTAATAATACACTCAACTTGACATGGCACTGTAGTGCAGTAAACTTGAAAAATAACTCAACATAAAATTACAACCAAGTAAAGTTGCTTTCACTGCCTATCAGAATAACCTCCTCGACCTTTAAAGTGCTTGTAGTTATACTGTAATTGGCCATAGCGGAGTTCATTGTTGCACGCCTTTAAAAAAAGCGTCATGTTTTCGGTGTTCAGAATATACCGCTGAGCCAAAAAATACAAGTCACTGCCAGCATCAACTTCTGGCATGGCGTCAAGTACGGCGATTGCTTCGTCCAAGGTGAGGTGTTCTACACTACCAGCAGTATTCTTCCAAGACATGGCTGCTACTAAACCATCCAGCCCTTCCCGGACGAACTCTGCTCCATATTTCTTTCTTTTTTGGCCACTGCTCGAACCAGATCTAAAAGAGTTGGTAGAAAATAGATTCTGCGATGGTGGTTGTGGTGTTTCATAGTTGTTATCATCGTTGTCACCGCTACCTTCATTCCCATCATTTTCTCCGAAATCTGGAATATCTTCACCCTGCTCTAAATTCATCACAGAGTAGTTATTCACAGCTTTTGCTCGCTCACCAGTTGCAATGACATCCCCGAACAAAGTATCATAGTAATTGACGAAATACGTCATATCCTTATTTCTGAATTTGCTAAATTTTTTATTCTCCTGCGAGAATTAACAAGTAACAAGATAAATGAGATTGTTAATCATTTAGAATTACAAGTAAAACACATACTGGTGAACCACTGTATAAACCTGGTTAGTTTAAATATATTACACTTGGTGTCAAATATTTAATGTGAACAACTACATAAACCTGTTTAGCCTGTTTAGATTTTGTTACTCAGCAAAAAATTACTACTGGCATTTATAACTATTTATGAAAAAGATATGTTCTTAATATCAGTAAAGCTCTACTTTAATTTGGTTGCAATGTTCAACAAAACATGGTACAGGCAGCTAGAGGAAGATGGGTGTAAAGCATAATAGCATGACAGATGCATAATAGGAAATAAAGCGTGTTGGTGAGTTTTCTTGTAATAGACGGAAAATAAATTCCTTTCGTGCACCCTGTCACAGAGAGATCACAATCCTCATTACTAAGTAACAAGCAAGTTGCAACTGTCAATAATATGAAACAAAAGACCATCAAGAAGAATGGGCTTCGAATGAGCAATGCCTATTTTCTAACACAAAAATTCCATACTTGTTTATTAACTTCCATTGCTAAAAGTAATGATGCTTGTGGGCAAAACCCAAGAGCTAAGTTGTTATTTTTACTCTCCCAATGGCCAATCCAAAATGAAGGCAGAAGTTAAATATATTAAAATCTTGTAATACAGTACAAATTCTATAAATGTGTTGGGGATAAGACTCAAATTTCCAACAAAAAAATTGCTAGATTATTCATAAATTCCGTAAGAAATAGCTTTTTCACATTATTTATAAGAAGATCAACCTATAACAGGTAAGTGTGTGTACGTAGCTCAGATGTCCAAAAATAGCAGACGACATCCTGGAATACTAATGATTACAAGAGGTCTCTCAGGAACTGTGGAAGCCAGAAACATGCAAAAGTGGTCTATTATTTATAATTAGTCAAGGAAACTGGAAACATTAGGGTGGTCATAAGCATATCTAACATTCTTATGAACAGGCAGAATAAGTCATAGAGGCATAATATTATTTTCTTTTCCCCTCAAAGCAGTTGTACCTGCCATATATGTCATGTTTCAAGCCCTATACAATATGACTTCTGATACAGATACAAGGCAACAACATGAAAGTAGCAGCAGGGTGCAATAGATTGAGTCTGCAACACAAATTATTGCACGTTATGGGAAGTCAAGGGAAGTCTAATGATCAAGATTCAAGGGTTGGAGTTATTAGCATTAAGCATAGTTTTTTGTGTCTGTGTCTTGTTATATTTCTAGAAAATTGTATCTGAGATTGTTAGTCAAGTCAACACTAATCACCGGTGATATAAGCCAGTGACATTAGAGTTGTATGTACATTAGTCATTTACTATCAGTGAAGATATATCATCGCAATGTAGGAATGTGAAATGAAGGTAACAGTTTGTCTACCAATACAATAATGCACAACAAGATAGGTAAAGCATCATAACCATACAATTCTCTTTATTCAGAACTACTAAACAGTTGGTAAAGCATGAAGAGCTCAATTGTTATAAGTTATGCACAATAAAACCAGGTAATTTCGCTAATCGCAATACATATTGTCAAATAAATGTACCACTACATTCCATATGTGCTTAAAGTGTTGTGCGTAAAATTACTGAATAAAGTTATCAATATATTAATGATAACATTGAAATCAGGGAATGTAAATCATTCTATTTAATAGAAAGGGGACATCAAAGTAGATGCAACTAAACATCAGATAACAATATTAAAAACCAGCGATTCTTCAGCAGCAAATACTTCAATTAAACTCATAAATTGAAAAGATGTACCTTAATTTTCTCCTTCCACCATTCATTAGACGCTTCAAATTATTTTGTCAACTCATTCAATCCCAAACCAATTTGTCCAAACTTCAATTTTCTGAATATTTTGTAATCTTCTCTCATCGCATCCCAACGATTCTTTAGTTTTCTTAAATCCCAAACCCTTTCCTGAACGAGAAGCAAATTGTTGATACACAGCGTTCCAATCTTCTTTGTTCAAAGTGGTGTTAGACCTGTTGCCTTTAACAACCTCACCATAACATAGCCTCACAAATAAATCGTGTTCTTCATCTCCCCACTTGGAAGCAAATGACACAGAAGGAGTCGCACATACAGGAGGAGCCGCACCCGATGGTTGATCCCGTCTCCGTATCTTTGATTGTGCCCTTGACATCTGTACAAATCATTGAAAAAGAATCAAGGATGTTAATTAACACTCCAGCTTAAATTTTAAAGCAAACTTAGTAAACCTCCAATGACTAAACACAACATATCAAGAACTAAACAGCTCAATTCATCACTAAACACAAAATAATTACATAAAAAATGAAGAATTCAAATTTAAACTAATTTAACATAAACCCCTTTAAAAAATCCAAAGAACAACAAGTATCATACAAAGGTGATCAAATTATTAAAAAAAAATTATTTACCCAGAAGTGTAAGGAGAGCTTGAATACGGTAGAAATGATACATACAAATATACACAAACCAGTGACATCGACATCGATCATAACTACACGAAATCAATCAGATTTGCTATTTTAACGAAACTAAAAATACATAGACATATACATACGGGAGAGAGGGGAGATACCTGACGAGAACCGAAGCAGGTTTAGAGAGATCGAACGGGATTTTAGCGCCAAACTGAGAGAGAGGAGAAATGGGAGAGATATGGGAAAGAGGCGCGAGGTCAGAGATGAATTAAGTGAAGAAGAAAAGTACTGGGTCAGGTACATTTTACTTATGGGCTTATCCCATTTGAAGAAGCTGTTGATAAGCCCCAATTAAGTGGACTTACCGGAAACTCTTGAGTCTGCTAATCGTTAATCAAATATATATATATATATATATGAATATAGTTGTTTAACAAATAACTCAGAGAAAAATACACAGAGAAAAATTGCCCAACGACCTGTTTTCATTCAATACAGCAATACCAGATATAAAGATTTGCCAAAATAGAGTTGGCTACAAAACAGGAACCTGTTATCAACTAAACTCCTACAAATACTCCAGCACTAAGTTTATTCAACTAGTCCTACAAACTCTCCGCAAAGAAACATACGACTAAATCAACTAATGTTGGACAGACTTATTCCCTAGAAAGAATCAAATAAACATTAAGCAAAAGAACATCTAAGTTTAAGATTAAAACTAACAATCTCCCCCTTAATCTTAAACTTATTCTCTGAGTTCCTTCACCCCCATTAGCTGCCTCATACGCTCGAATTTTACTATAGTCATGGCCTTTGTAAGAATATATGCACGCTGAATCTCTCCTCGGACATGCTTGATGATTATCTCCCCTTTCTCAACACATTCGTGTATAAAGTGATAGCGAATGTCAATGTATTTACTACGACCATGGAATACTGGATTTTTGGCCAAGTCAATTGCGGACTTGTTGTCAATATATATCACTACTAGCTTCATCTTGACACCCAAAACATGACCAAGAACATTCTTTAACCAAATACCTTGGCAGGCTGCTGCAGTTGCGGCCATGAACTCCGCCTCACACGATGATAATGCAACACACCGTTGTTTCTAACTAACCCATGTAATGATGCTTTCATTCAAGTAGAACACTACCCCACCTGTGCTCTTTCGTTCATCCAAATGACCCGCCAAATCACTGTCTAAAAATCCAGATAACTCATTATTGCTGCCATCCTTCATATACACAATGCCAAAGTTTATCGTCCCTTTGATATATCATAAAATTTTCTTTGCTACATTCTGATGCATCTCGGTTGGACGTTCCATGTACCTACTAATCACACCTACAATATAGGCAATATCAGGCCTAGTATGAACCAGGTATCTTAAGCCTCCCACCATCGACTTATACTGAGTGCTATTAACTGGTACACCATGCTCATCCTTATTAATATGATCCTTATGATCCATGGGATATTTTCATGAATTACACTTAGACATACCATCTCTTTCAAGTATCCTTATGTCATACCCAGACTGCTTTAACTCAATATAGTCCTTCCCTTGATCCACTTCGATTCCCAGATAGTAATTCAATTTTCCAAGGTCACTCATTTCGAACTTGTTACTCATTTGAGCCTTGAATTTCTTGATAACTCCCAAGTTTGTACCTGTGACCAACAAATCATCAACATATACACTTACGATCAGCATATCATTACCTTCCGTTTTAGAGTATACCGCATGTTCGTAGGGACACCTGGTAAACCCATCTCCTCAAGACACCGATTAAGTTTCGAGTACCATGCACGTGGAGCTTGTCTAAGTCCATACAACGCCTTTAGAAGCTTGTACAGCATATGTTCTTTACCCCTTTGAACGTACCCCTCTGGTTGAGCCACATATACGTCTTCTTTGATTTCTCCATTCAAAAATGTTGTTTTTACATTTAAATGATGTACCTCCTAAGAGTTTTGGGCTGCTAATGCCAATAATAATCGAACCGTCTCTAGTCGAGTAATGGGCGTAAAATTTTCTTCAAAATCAACACCTTGTTCTTGTGTATACCCTTTGGCCACCAAACGAGCTTTGTGCTTCACTATATTGCCCTCCGCGTCTTTCTTTAATTTGTAAATCCACTTCAGCCCAATCACCTTCTGATTCTTTGGAAACTCTGTCAATACCCATGTACCATTTTGTTCGATCGACTTCATCTCTTGCTGCATTGCCAAGTTCCACTCCTTTTTACCTGCTGCTTGGTTATAAGTATTTGGTTCCTCGACTCCCATTAAGTACAACTCGTCTTCTAGTTCTACTTCACGTGCTTCAGCATAAACATCTGTTACGGACCTGTATTTTCTCGTTGGGTTGCTGTCATCATAATTATCAAAATCCTGATAATTTATTGGAGATTGCGAGCTCGGTGAATCCTGATAGTTTGATGGAGATTGCGAACCTGTGACGAGTTCTCAGTGCAATCACTATATATTGCTTCTTCATTTACTTCTTCTCCATCTGTTTGCTCCGTGTTTAGTTCATCAGGATTCCTTTCATTCGAACCCACAACAGAGAATGTGTATGACTCTTGATTCTCATTTTTACTCAGCTCTTCCCATGACCACGATTCTGCTTCATCAAAAATTACATCACGACTCACATGAACTCGTTTTTCTATTGGATCATAAAGCTTATATGCCTTCATTCTAGGCTCTTTCCCAAGATTTATAACCCTTTTGCTCCTATCATCCAGCTTTTTGGTGTGTACACTCAGAATTTTCATGTGTGCAACACACCCAAATACACGTATATGACTTATATTTAGTTTTACCCCACTTCATGCTTCATATGGCGTTACTCTGGACAGTGCTCTTGTTGGAAGTCGATTCAATACATAGACAGCATGCCTTACTACTTCTCCCCAAAATTCCCCGACATATTTGTCTCTTTCAAGAAGCTCCTAACCATCTCAACAACAGTTCTATTTCTCCGTTCCACCACACCATTTTGCTGAGGCGAATATGGTGCGGTGTAGTGTTTCGTAATTCCGGCCTCCTCACAGTAAGTATCAAATTCTTTGGAGGAGAACTCCCCACCCCTATCTGTCCTCAACAATCTAACTTTCTTGTCATTGCCATCTTCAACTTGTGATCAAAACTTTTTGAATGCCCCAAGTGCATCATCCTTATTTTTTAGCATATACACCCACATAGCTCTACTGTAGTCGTCTACCAACAAGAAAAAATACTTATTTCCAGCAGTAGTGGCAGGTTGTATAGGGCCACAAAGATCCCCATGAATAAGTTGTAGCACTTTACTCGCACTATAATGAGATTTTGTGGGAAAAGGTTTCCTCGTTTGCTTCGACATCAGACACCCATTACAAATACCATCAGGTTGTGTAATTCTCGGTAAGCCATACATCATCTTTCCTTTGTCCATCAATACCAGTGATTGAAAGTTTACATGTCTCATACGGACGTGCCACAGCCTGGTCTTATCACTAGTTCTCGACAGAAAACAATTAGCATTACTTGTTTCGACCAACAATTTATACAACCTATTCTGAGACCTTTGAACTTTCACAAGCAACTTATCTTGATTGTCATATATCCACAGAAAACTCCCCTTAATAATCACTCGATTACCCTCCTCAGATAATTGACCAATGCTTATAATATTGTTACAAAGAGTGGTAATAGAGTATACCTCAGTTAGAGCCTTCTCTTCTCCATTTTTGCATTTTAGAATCACCATGCCCTTTCCTTCGATTTTTACCGTTGATCCATCACCAAATCGAACTTGACCAGTTATGTCCTCATTTAGCTCTCTAAACTTCAACTTGTCTTCCGTCATGCGATTGCTTGCCCCATTATCGAGATACCACAAGCTCGAGCTGGTGTTCCTTGCACTTTCATTCTTGGCCAACTTAGGAGCTACTGTCATTTCATTTAGGAGCATCATTTTTTCCTTTTCTTCAATATGATTAGCCAATAAGAGTGCTGGTTCATCATCCTCAAATTGTGCCATATTAGCTTCTTGTTTAAACTCTCTCACTTTTTTGGGTCGTCTACAATCTGCTGCATAGTGTCCGTAAAGTTCACAATTGAAGCATCGAATTTTTTTTGTCTCGATTGACACGTCCCTTCCAATTTGTCGAGGAATCACCTCCAGCTTTTTCTGTTCGTCTCAACCACTCTTCTCTGGTTAACAAGAGCTTTCCCTCGTCTCGTTCACGCCTGGACTACTCCTCATGTGTCATCATTAGTTGACCATTTGCACTGTCAGATTGACCCCTCAATCTTTCTTCGTGAGCCTTAAGAGCACCCACAGTCTCTTTCACAGTCAATGTCTCCATATCACTGAATTGCTCCATAGTTGATACTATCTGCAGAAATTTTGTAGGGACTGCTCGTAAGATTTTCTTGACCACATATGATTCACTCAAACAATCCCCCAATGCTCTAATATTAGTCACCAATCCTGTAACCTTCATGCAGAAATCATCGATCTGCTCATTGTCTTTCATCACCATTGATTCAAACTCGATCTTAACAGTCTGTATCTTCGCGTTTTTAACTTTATCAGTTCCTTGACAAAGTGTTTTGATGGCCTGCCACGCATCCTGAGCCTTCGTCTTATCTGAAAGAGTCAACAAAATCTCTTCCGGTATCGCCTGGTAGATTGCCAACGCAATTTTGTCGACCCTATCATCACACGACACCTTTGAATCACTCGGCTCTATTGCCTCCCGGCAAACTGAGTGAGCTTGCATAATGAGCTTCATTTTAAGAGCCCACGTCGTGTAATTAGTCTTTCTCAACATGGGATAGATGAGACCCATCGATCCACCTTTCATCTTGTTCACATCCATAGTCGCTGCTTTCCACAGGTAACACACAGTACGCCTGATGCTCTGATACCAAATTCTTGAGTCTGCTAATCGTTAATCAAATATATATATATATATATATTTGAATATAGCTGTTTAACAAATAACTCAGAGAAAAATACACAGAGAACAATTACCCAACGACCTGTTTCCATTCAATACAGCAATACCAGATATAAAGACTTGCCAAAATAGAGTTGGCTACAAAACAGGAACCTGATATCAACTAAAATCCTACAAATACTCCAGCACTAAGTTTATTCAACTAGTCCTACAAACTCTCCACAAAGAAACATACGACTAAATCAACTAATGTTGGACAGACTTATTCCCTAAAAACAATCAAATAAACATTAAGCAAAATAACATCTAAGTTTAAGATTAAAACTAACAGAAACGCCAAACAGTAGCTAAGATATTTACGTGTGGATGAAAATTTAGCTAAGACTTTTATAATCGTAGTCGCCACCCTCCACTCCTCACGTAGAATTTGTTCTTTTCAAGTTAATCAACAAATTTTTACTGATTTTTACGATTAAAAATTCCAACTACTTCATTTGTTTTGTTCTCGATTTCAATTTTTTATTTTAATAAATATCAATTTTTTCGGTATTTGTGTCTCTCTCATTTTGGAGTCTTGGAGTGTGTATTCTATCTTTACTTTTGGAGTGTTTGGTTATGTTTTTGTTTAGTTATGATTGAATTTATTTGATGTTAGATCTGTTGAGAACGAGTTTATTGATATTTTTCATGATCTGCAAAGTCTGCATTGAATCTGGGTCGGTGATAGTTATTGCAAGAGGTCATTGTTTATTATTCACGAGTTTAAACATCGACATTTTTATAGTTGATATCCAACATGTAAAAAGCTGGGTTGTCGATTCTCCAATCTCAGTTTATGCGATTGGTGTTTCAGAACACTGGCTAATAATGGTTTTTATATGATATGATCGATTGTGATAATACTGTTTTCAGAGATTTTCGTGCATCACTTGAGATATCTTTAATTTCGCTTTTCGTTTTCAAGAATTTTTAAATTATGTGTGTTAAATGATCAGAAAACAAATCATCGATAGTTGGGATTTGTTTCGGCTGTATTTTGTTCAAATTAATGAAAAATGTTTTTCTTTATCAAAAACAAATGTTACATAATAGACGTATGTCTTATTTAAAATTTATCAAATATTCTTTTAAAATAATCTATTAACATTTTTATTAAAACTCATATAGTTATTTAATAAAATTTTAACTACCTATATACTTGATTTAAAATCTGATTTAGCCTCAATTTTTTTTTTTGAGATTATAAGTAAAATAGTTACAACAAAAATAAAAATATGAAATCGAATGAAGTAATATTAAAGGTAAAAATAATTATTAATTTAACAAGCTGATGTCTATTTAATAACTCTAAATTCCTAATATTTGAAACTTATAAAATTTTTGACATCTGAATCCTAACCACCGTTTCTTATAGGATGGGTTTCGGGTCACTTCGGGGCTGGATAGTATTATCCCCGTCCTCGGCCCGCGATTTCAAACCTAATCCCCGACCCCGGCCCATTCCCCGTCGGGGACTATATATTATTCCCCGTCCCCGGCCCAAACGGGAAACGGCTATTTCTGCGGGTAATCGAGAATATTTTATTTAAGTCAAAATTTCTATTAAATAATTTTTTTTCATGCAATATCTATAAAAAAAAGTATCAAAACAAAATATTAAACTGTAAATTCTAATAATTTTTTCTTTTTATACATGAAATATTTAAGTAAAATTAAAGTACATTTGTAGTACTTCATTCCGACCTTATACTTTAAAAAAGATAGTATCTAAAAACATCTCTAATAACATAGAAAATACAAATTGTCGTAGCACTTACATATTTCTTGAAGATAAATAAGAATATGTAAATATATTGTAAAGCAGGAAAAAACCGGGTTGGGGATGGGGATAGGGCAGGGTAGACATAAAAAACTGTCCCCGGACTGTTCCCCGATTTTTTTTAGAAATCGTTCCCATTCCCCGACCCGTACCCGCAAAAATCCCCGAATCCCCCCATCTCAGTCTACAAAAGAACTAGAGCCATAACATGTGTTCAACATTACTTATTCCAAAAAAATTTATTTTTATGTGGTATGTATTTATTTGTATATATTTTAATTATTTAATTCGGAAGTTTAACGGACAAGATGTTATTTTGTGACGAAAATCTTAAGTTCCATTTGAGCAAAAATGTCAAAAACTTTTTATTATAATTGACTCAATTATAATATTTCCCCTACAAGAAAAATAGCTACATTCTCGCTCTATTTTTTCCCGGTCATAAATTTAACCGAATATATTTTTGATCGAAATTAATTCTAAATACGAGCATTTTAATTTCGACCGTTTTATTTCAACCGATTAAAGTTAATTTTATTTGTAAATCTGATCGATTAAATTCAACTATCTATTTCCAAAGAATTCGACAACAGGCGGTCGAATTTAAGTCTAAGTCAGTTGTATATAATCTTGTTTTCTTATAATATTTTAATACAAAAATGTACGGCAAATTGTGATTAATTGTGAGAATGGCAAGTGTCCTAAAATTTAAGGAGAGAATGACATTTGACATAGCTTGTTCTCTATTTTAGTAGATGTGCATGACCATTATCTTTCATATTTAGTTTAGTGTAGACTAGCTTCATACGCGTGTGATGCACAGGATAATTTATATTTTTTTAATATTTAATTCTTAAGTATAAATTTTGATTTTTCTTCACTCCATTAAATTATTTGTTATATATTTTGTTTGTCTGCTCTAATATTTATGTCTATTGTATACATGTTATGTTTTATACATTTAAAATTATTATTTTAGTCAAATAATTAAATTACTACTTTAGTTCTGTATAAATATTGATTTTCGTTCACTCCATCAAATTATTTGTTATGTATTTTATTCGTGTCTGCTCTAATTAAACTAATACTTTTGTTATATTTTATATATTAAGAATTATTGTTTTAACCAAATAGTTAAACTACTACTTGTCCCGACCACCAAATTAATTTAAATCCTTTATACTAATCATATATAGAATATTATAGAATATATTAAGTTAATTGTTGTAGTCGTGAGGAGTCGAACCTTTGCCTATTTACTTAATACTACTATTTCTAAAATTACTATTGTACCCTGACGACCAAACTATGTCATATTAACTCTCTTATGCTAATCATATATAGGATATAATTCCCTCCGTCCCTACCTATTGTTATCGTTTTTAAGAGAGTATGCGACACACATTTTAAGATGAATAGAAAGTATAGTTCGATAATTTTGTAATTTTTTTTTTCTGAATAAAAGTTTAAAAATTCTATTTTTATTCAGAAAAAGAAAATTTTAAAAAAAGTTATGAAACTATACTTTATATTAATCTTATAGTGGGTGTTGCGATAACAATTGGATGAAATTAAGGAATATAAGTCTAACATAATTTGACTTACTCCTATTTTCTAAAAATATTATACTTTCTCTATATACAAAATTATTACCAATCAAAATCGGTAAAGTTCATAATTTTTAATGTTTAGAATGCTTACAGGTTCAACCATTTCTTTAAAAACACGTTAGTGTACTTTCAATTAGAATTTTCCTAGGCAGCTCTTTTCACCTAATTGGTTATTTTTTAAGGACCATTTCGGGGGTAAAATGTGAAGGCGTCAACTATTCGACCACCTAACGATTCATCTCTATTTCTCTGAATCTGTAATTACGTTGACAAATTAGAAAAGGATAGACGAGTTGACCTCATTAGTTTACCGATCTGGTCGTCCGCATGATGTAAATGAATAAGGCTAGCAATGTTTGGGTGTTGGTCCATTTTGGCAAAATTTATGATAAAAAGATCCAAAACAGCACCCGAAGAAAAGCTAGCCCGCACTACTAAAAATAGTAGATACGATATCGGTGCTTAGATATCGGCATGTAATGCACCCGATGTTAAAATCCTGTTTAACATCGGTTTAGAAAAAAGCGATGTTAAATACGAATACTGACATCGGTTTCACATAGTAAGCGTTGTCTATGTTCAGAAATTAAAAAGGCCAAATATATGCTTTTAACTTTGACATCGGTTGATTTTGTTAACCGTTGTCTCTGGCCATTTTTAAAAAAATAAAAATTTACTTGTCTTTTTTCCCCCGGTTTCAGTACACTTTCCCCCCTTTAATTTTAACAAATTATTCACTTTATCCTCATTCCCTCTTTTTCTAAAATATCTCTCCCGCGACCCTCATCTCTCCCACTACCCTCATCTCTCTCGTCTCTCTCACCTCTCATATCTCTCTCATCTCTCCCCTCTTTCTTTCTTACCGTCTTCTCACCTCTCATCTCATCTCTCATCTTCTCCCTGTCTCTTTCTCTCCTTTCTCCTAAACCCTAATTTCAGCCCCAATTCAAATTCAAGCGTTGGAGCTTCAAATTAGAGCAAATTAAGCTTCAAATTAAGTAGAGGTAGAGGCTTTCGAGCATCTGAAAGTTGGAGCTAATTAAACATTGAGGTTTTCGAGCATCTTGAGTTTTGTAATACTGAAGAGAATCTGGAGGTATATTCTTCTTATGGTTTATCTCCCTCTTTTTTACGGTTTATATCATGTTTATATTCTCTGTGCATGTATATAAGAAACGTTTTTTGGGGGGTTTTAAGTTTTGTTTTTGGGGGTTTATTTTGTTCTGGTTTGATTCTTTTGGGTGGTTACTTATTGGGGTTTTTTATCATAATGTGTTCTTAATTATGTGTTTGCAATAAGTAAGTGTTTTTTGGGGGTTTTAGTATGTATTTTTTGGGGGTTGTTCATACATACTACTTTGTTTTGGGGGTTTCTTTTGCTTTTGCTGCCTTTGACAAAACTTAGATGTTGTTTGATTTACTATCTTGGTTTATCAATTATGTTGGTATATAGACTTGTTACTTTTTGGAAGGAGGGTGTAATGATTTGTATCTTGTTTTTCGGAACTGAATTATTATTTTGATAGATTTCTTTACGAATTGTTGAAACTTGTAGTTTTGTGGAAGGGGGCGTAAAAAATTAGTACCTTGTTTTAGGAACTGAATTATTATTTTGAAATTTTTCTGTATGAATTGTTGTTATTATAGATGATTGGTGCCATAGTGTATGTTAAATATTTGAAGGTATTAAGGAGGGATGAAGATCTGATTTTGTATTGAGCAATATAAGTATGTCTAATCGTTTATTCCTTGGTGCAGGCTCTGCTTGAATTATTTTGTGTGCAAGAAGTTGCAAATTTCATAAGCTTTTCCTCATGATTACCTACAGAGAATACAAATTCATTGTATTTGAAGGAATTGGCTCGGAATGACTCTCCCCCATGGCGAGAGGATGACAAAGATGAGCATTATGTGTTTGTTGTTGGAGATAATCTAACATTTCATTGTAACTACCTTCTCCACCATATAGATATTATGTTCCTTGTTTCGATTCATCAATATTTGTTTCTAAATGTGTTCTTGTGTTCCTTTTTAAATTGGAATTTTACAGATAAGATTCACAGCAAGATGGGTGAAGGTACCTTTGGTCAAGTTTTAAAATGCTGGGACAAATAGGGGGAAGAAATGGTAGCCATTAAAGTTGTCCGTGGTGTTGAAAAATATCGGGAAGCAGCAATGATTGAAGTTGATGTGCTGCAACAGCTTGGTAAAATAAAAAAGGGGGTAACTGGTAAGATCAATCTGATTTGTTTTGACAAACTGTAGATGCTTATTGTAATTTGTTCCATTTGTAAATTGTGTTCCTTATCCTTAATTTAAATTTCAAAAACTTGGAACTATTCGCTACTCATTGATACTGCAGAAGCAGCCAACCGAGTGCGTGAAGCAATTGCAGAGCGAGGGTGGAAATTACGGCCGTAGAAAGAAGTCTAGTCGCACTGTTGTTGTCGTTTAATTGAGATATAAACTTACTCTCGAATCAGGTAATTTCAAATTATGTACGAGTATTGTATTACTGAACATATGGAGCTGTTAAACATTGATTGTTTATAGATTTTCCATACAAAATCCTAAACATGTAGAAAAATGCAATAGACTCATAAAGTACTGTCTACCTAGTACAAACATTAAAATATAAATAGACTTACAATCACTATAATAATCTTGTTTGGCAGGTGGTTCCTGAAAAAGCATTTTTTAAGTACTAGTACATTTTGTAATCAAGAGTCTCCTTTGTGCGCGTATATGCACTTCAGAACTTTTTGACAGCAAGATTACATTCTTTCCAAGATTAAAAGCAGAATGTTTTATATCAAATATGTATTCGTTCCTTTACTCTATTTTCATGCAAAAAAAAGAAGGCGGACGTTTGATTCAAGGTTAATGATCGCTTTACAAAAAGTCGGGAATCAGTACTGTATAATGTTTGGTTGAGCAGTTTATCTGGATTGGGATGAATACTGGATTTTTGGTAATTCATTCCTCATATGGCACATTGGATTGCATCTGATTATCATTATCATTTTTCCACCTGCCCTTTATTACTCTTTAGTCTTTACAAATCACAGTTACAAATTAAAGGCCTCCCACAAGAGTGGAGAGGTTGGAGAGGGTGATAGTACCTGTTGGACATTAATGTATTCTGAATAATATATAAAATAAATACCCTTGTTTGTACTTTCTGTATGATAACTTTATAATGTCCATGCTTTTTTTTGAGCTATTAAAATAGTGTTTGTACTGATACTTCTTGTTGCAGACTGAACTAAGTTTTCTGAAAAGGCTGAACCATATGGGGTTTTATGTTTACTCATATGGGGTTTCTTGGTTTTGGTAAAGAATTAATTTTTAGAACTTTTGAGATGTAAAGATAGAATTTTTAGCATCTGGGTAATTTATATTTTAAAAATTGATTAAATCTTGGTTGGTTTTATTGTTTTAGATTCTGATTAAATATTGGAAATTGGGAGGGTGCTTATTCTTTAGTTTCCTCCTTAAGTGGTGTTATTTTATTGTTGGAAATACAAGTAAATCATATTTAGTTTTATTGTTAATAATGCATTATTAACATCTTTGTTAAAAATGA
Organism: Apium graveolens; assembly: GCF_009905375.1. NCBI lineage: Eukaryota > Viridiplantae > Streptophyta > Magnoliopsida > Apiales > Apiaceae > Apium > Apium graveolens. Next base: position 276,013,653 of record NC_133652.1, on the reverse strand, counting down.
TGAATTATATTACTTATTTTCATCTTACACGAGGAAGATTTGTATGAAATTAATGTACCATTAAAGTATACTTCATCCGCGGGTACCAGGATTCACGGATTGGCCTTCTGGTTTGATGTATTGTTTGATGGAAGGTTCTCTCCATGATTACTATTCTTTTTCATGTCACTGGACTTCGTAAAGTTCTAATTCCTTACGGAAGTTGAAATATTTGATCCACAGCACGGTTCAGAGGTGGCTGACCACTGCTCCTGGTGCACCTACAACCCACTGGTACCAACTACACTGTGTTCTTTCTCAACCACTTTATGTCAAGCCAGTACAAGAAATAGTTGGTCATCTTCATATGATTGCTCACAGTGCTCAGAGTTACACAATCAATCTAACTATGTCAAGTTGATATTTTTTGTATTTGTGTGATCAGTATACTTGATCTAATCTGATGTGTTATCAAATATCTTTGATTAGTTAAAATGTAGGGCCCTGGTGATGAACAAGGAGGAATTATGCAAACATCCTCTTGCAAGCTTGATCTTAAAGAACCTTACTATCAGATGTCTCAACCGCAAGCCTATTCACTAACACAAGATCAGCAGCCACATCAATATTTTTTTCTTGTTACTAAGTTCACAAACTCAAAAATTAAGCTTGCATGCTGGATGTAGATTATATTCTTCGATGTCATATCCCCTTAGATTATGTCTCTAAATTATAATAGTAACTTTACGTTAATAAATATTTAGCTGAAGCTAATAATCGAGACTTTAAGTCTGGTGTTCACTACAGTGTAGATATTAGTAGCTCTATGTTTATGTTGCATTATTTGGTATTTTTTTATTTGTAAATGTAATTGGTTCATGTGGATGTGAACAGTATCAGGATGACATGCAATATACAAATATTAACATCACATTGCTAATTTAACCGATGTCTAATCAAACATTTCACATCGGCCAACTAATCTAACCGATGTCTAATCTAGCATTTCACATCGGTTTGTTCGAAAGAATTTTAATAAATGGCTTTTAAAGCTTGTAGATTTCATGTTTTAATGAATAAATACCTCATAATATGCTTATATTCACCTAAAAATAGTGTAATATAAGGTGAAATTTGTTGCAAAGACATCACATTTAATCTTAAAACCGATGTATAGCACTGTAATAGACATTGGTTGTTAACCGATGTCAAAGGCTGATGACATTTAATATCACACGCGAAGACATCGGTTCAGATTTTTTTTTAACATCGGTTCAGAACCGATGTCTGAGCCCATATTTCTAGTAGTGCCGTGAATGGCACACTGTTAACGCATATGATATTTGCGTTATTGCTTCACGCATAGATTAGTTACGTTGTTGGCATATTTCACCTGATTAAACTATACAATTAACTTTTAAAATGGACGTAGAAATTGGGTTAACCATCAAAACGCAACCATTAGTTACGTTATAAGTTAAACGCAATATATATTCACGTTATTGTAAGAGATTTTGATATATAGATCTCCGTCACTCATCCAACTGCTGCAGACTACAGAGCACAGAGCATGTGCTTGGTGGTCCTCCTTGTTTCAACCCAACAGGTGATAATTCATTATATATCAGCATCTAATTAACCCATGAAGCATAACGAATACATTAGTTACGTTATCTATGTGCTAGTGAAGGGCCACTTATACATAGTGTGCCATTTTAGACAGTATCCTGTAATTTTGTGTTATTTTGGGCATTATCTCGCAATGTTTTATTCTGACCGCATCCACTTACCACTAAAAAACAAAATAAGTAAATATACATCACCCTTTTTAATATTGGGTGTTGATGATGAATGTTAAAGATATTTTTTATATTCATTTCACTAAAATCTTTGTTAAAGAGTTTGTGGATAATAGTTATAGTTGAAAATAAAGCATTCAACGGATTGGATTTGGATGGAATATAATTAAATTTATATCCATTTAAATTTATCGGATCAGATAAGATTATTCTCGAATTTTTGATAACATAATTCATATCCAGTTCATTAGGATTTCGGATCGGGTCGGAACTCTAAATTCATTTAATTTTTAAAAAAATAAATAATATTAATTTAACACATGATTTAATTCTACACAAATTCTATGCTTAAAATGTTATATTATAGCCCCCAAAATCGTCAAAATAAAAAATATGGAATTGATTATCCGGTTTTGAGTTCAAAATATAAAATTACATATATACATATTTCTATTTATAAATAAACTTCACCTAAAAAATGTTAATGTAATTTATAAAATAAATATGAATAGTAATATTATATACATGTGTGTAAATATCATAAATAAACTAATGCTTTATATGAAATATGAAAATAATTTTTAACAGGTATTGATATGGTTCCCGTAATATACTCACATAATGGTGTGTATGACAGACTATTATATAATTAAATAACTGGAAAAATACAATCAAACAATTTAAAAGAATAAAGTGTTACATACAAAACTTACTCCTAATTAATTTGATTTTGTTTAGCTAAATTTTATCTATATTCATATAATTTAAGAATCTTAAAGTTAATTTCATATAATTATCTAAATTTAAGTAAATTTTCTGATAGGGGATAAAATAAACCTTAATTACGTCATTAATGTTGCATTGATTACATCTAGGGCTGGAAGGCCCATTAAGGAAGACCATGTGTATGACATTCAGAACAAGAAGGTTAACACATTGATCAGCCCTGATGGAACAAGGAAGACCCAATAATCCTAAATATTTATTATTTTCTTAATTAGTAAATATGGGAAAATCGGCTACTGAGAAATAGTCATAATAAATGTATGAAACCTTGTGGATTAGCCTCTAAGAGGTCTCAAAGGATAAGGAATCAGATTCCTACTTCCTAGGACTTCAAAGTCCATCCTAATTCTGAGACTTGCCCACCAAGTCTGCTAAATCTAATCTAATTCAAGGTGTTCCACATATATATATAAAGGGTCTCACCCCCACCAATCAGAACTACGTTTTTAACTTGATCCTTGACGAACAACAAGGTATGTAGGCATCTTATTAAGGCAGTTCGAGTCACAAAATACAAGAGCAATTAAATCGATCCTCGAAGCTCACGAACCCTAGTAGTAAATACAGCAATTAATACACCCTAGTTTTTTATCCATAACATTTGGTTCCGTCTTTGGGAAAGCACAACAATAACTATGGTGAGAACACGGAGCGGGAGCAACGCCCCCAAAGGAACACCAGCTGGGACAACCCAACCAATTTCATCAGTAGTGGAGATACCCCCGCATTCGACCTATGCCACCACCCAAGGAGGAACCCAGATAGGGGCAACTGAGCCTCAGCCAGAAGGGACGAATCCCCCGGGTTCTCAAGGGACGAATTCCCAATTTCAGCAACTATATGCACCTGTGAATACTCGACCCGTTGGATATGAATATTCCACTGTTGTGACCACTAACCCCCCTTATGGGATGCCCCTATACCCCGAGGTTGGAGGAAGTGGACATGCAAATCGGAGTGAAGCGCAAGGGCAGACGCCCCCTACATACGTGGTTTGGATCCAATTCTGGAGGATCAAGAATTCTCCGTGCCTTACACTGAGAGAGACTCCGAATCTTCGGATGATGATGTGGCTCCAAGAAGAAGGCGTGCTGGTAAAGAGCCGATGCCTGATGGTAATCAGCATCCTAGGAGCACCCGATGGATGAATCCCCAAGAAGTGTAGGAGAGAATCAGGGCTCACGAGGCTGAGATCTAAAGGTTGAAGCGTGACCTGGAGGCGCACCTGACCCCAAGACCCCCACTACCTCCGAGGAGGAGAAATCCTCCTCCGATCATAGACCTGGATGGTTCGCTGTAAAGATGGACTGTTGTCCCAAGGGCTGATTCAAGTGATCTTCTACCCCTAGGATATCCTGATGATCCCACTCCACCATTCACTGAAGAGATAATGAATGCCCATATATAAAGGATGTTTAAGATGCCCACCATCAAAGCTTATGATGGCACTGGAGATCCCGCTAATCATGTCAGGACATTCTCTAATGCACTGTTGTTGTAGCCCGTGAACGATGCTATTATGTGTCGGGCCTTTCCTCAAACCCTGTCGGGAATGGCTCAAATACTGTATAGCTGTTTGCTCCCAAATTCTATTGGGTCCTTCAGAGATCTAAGTCAAGCTTTAAACAATTCATCAGTGGGATAGTGCATGAGAAAAGTTCAGCATCCCTCATAAGTATTGTGCAGGGAGCAAAAGAATCCTCGAGAGACTATCTGAAATATTTCACCAAGGAAGCTTTGAAGGTCCCTGACCTTGATGACAAAGTAGCTATGATTGCATTACAGCATGGAACTAGGGACGAGTTATTCAAGATGTCGCTAGCCAAGCGCCCCCTGAAAGCATGTTGCAACTCCAAGATAGGGCCAGGAAGTACATCAAAGTGGAGGAAAGCATGAGAAAGACGGTAGTGAATAATGAGCATGCTGGTGGCAAGAAGCGAAAGACTGATCTCGAATATATTGCTAAGGACAAGTATCCTAGAACTGAGAACAATACTGATTCAACCCCGAAGAAGGGAGGACCTGGACAAAAGTTCACTGAATATGCTAGGTTGAACGCTCCTAGAAGTCATATCTTGATGGAAATCGAGAAAAATAGAGATGTTCGTTGGCCTAAGCCCCTGAAGGCTGATCTTTTCATGAGAAAACTCTTCATGCCACACTATGTAGGGGTTCTGTTATGGATATTCTGAGATTTTATTAGTACTCTATATGGTATATAAGTGTATGTAAAGATCGTCAGAATCCAATTCCGAACACTTTGATTTTTCCCGGAAATCCACTAGATACGGAAAGAATTGAGAAAAAGGTAACAGGATAAAAATGATTTAAATTAAAGGATTATAGGAGAGGATCATAAAAGGAATATAATATATTGAGAAAGGTTAAGGGAACCTAAGTAATAAGATCCCGGGTATGATCCCTCAAACGATAAACGAGAATGAAAGATAAGCGAACCGTAAAACAAATAAGTGACCAAGAGACAAGCTTGTACAAGAAGCCAGGGATTGTGACATCATCAAACCACAAGGTGTGGACAAGTGGGAGCATTATGACATGTGCAAGGTGACATAGGCATGACAAAAAAGGAAGGAATTGTTGGATGATTGTAAACCACACAAAGTTCAAGGTTAGAAGGGTAATTAACCAAAAACAAAACCAAAACAACCTAGCTAGCCAAAACAAATCAAAGCAAACACAAAATTTTTCATTCTTCAAATATTGCTCTCGGCTTTTCATCTTTTTCAAAGGAAGAAAAATCAAAAATCAAGTTCCAAGCATTGTTAAATCACAAGGTAATTATCTAAGCTTCCTTGTACATAGATATGGATATGCTATAAGTTTAAGCTCCTAATTCCTTCACAATCTCTTCCAATAAATCAAGGAAGAAGATGGTGAATAGTAACCTTCAAGAAATAACTTTAGTTTTCTTGAATTTTTATGAAAGATTAAGGTTATACAAGCAAGGATCAAGGTTCTTTAGGCATTCAAAGCTCTTGTGTTGTGTTAAAAAGCTTCAAGGAAGGTATAATCTCTTAACCAAGCTTTGTTATTGAATGTTAAGAGCATAATATGAGTATTTTAGTTCATGAGAGGCTTGATGGTTGTGTATGTAGAGATTAGTGAGTTTTGGGATGTTGTTGGATTGGTAAATGTTGTGGTTTTGATTAAAAGAATGTAGTATAGTTAAATTCAAGCTTAGGCATAAGTATGAATGTTAAAATTTAACTGGTTGGGGTTGTTATGATGTGATAAGGATGGATGTTGGTTGTATGTTGGATTGAGGTTGAATTGGGTTGGTTTTGAATGGTTTTAAATTGGGAAATCGCGTAAACATAGCCGTCGTAACGTCCGATTTTCTTTAGACTGTTTTTGTGCATAACATTAGGACCCGAGAACCCCCTGCTAGATTATGACCATTGCCATGTTTAGATAGTTCGTGTTACGAGCTTCGTTTTGATATGTAGTTCGTTCGATTCCGATGCACGGTTTAGGAGAAACGACCGTTTCAAGTAACGGCGTTTCGCGAACGAAACTTTTCCCCTCGCCTTACTTTGAAACATAGGTTAAAGACCAAAAAGGGTTAATTAATGTATGAAACATTTATGGTAAGTGTGTTAGGCAGTTGGTAAGACACTCGCGAAGGAATCACATTAAAACTCGTAAAGGTTAAATTATTAAAAATGGTGGAGCCGAGGGTACTCGAGTGACTTAAGAGAATCAGTAAGCGCAGAATAAGCGTTAGAGTCTAAGTTAGTTAAAGTATAGATTTACAAGTGACTTTGGTTTAATTCTAACTTACTTGTTGCTTATAGGTTACCAGACTCGTCCCGAGCCATTCGTAACCCCCAGTCGCTCAGGCAAGTTTTCTACCCGATATACTGTTGTTGTAATGTAAATATATGTATATGCATTATCTTGTGATAGTGCATGATTGTTATTAGCAAATTTTGCGATATATTGGAGCATGCTGATATGGTATATATGCATGTCTGTTTCGTAATCTGGTTATCTATCTGTTGATTTCAATGCTTATAGTTGCATAATACCTATGCTAGAAATAAGCAAGTAGTTGCGTATACCCTTAATATAGGGGATAAAAGGTGAACATATTTCTAAACCGGGAGTCGATGTTCCCGAGTATATTATATATATATATATATATATATATATATATATATATTTATATATATATATAGATATAGTTTTTAAAACTATGGATCGAATAAGGTTTATTCGATACCTTTATTTTACTTAATTGAATATTAATTTGAGTATTCATTCGAGGGCTTATGACTTAGTTTATTTTATTATTTGAATATTATTTGAATATTCATTCGAGGGCTTATGACTCAGTTTATATTATTATTGAATATTTTTGAATATTCATTTGAGGATCTATGACTCCGATTATTTGCTGAGATTTGTTCTTTATTTTATTAAAGAATAAGGTGTAAATAATCAAACTTATTTTCGATTATTCAAATAAAGATATTACTTTCGTATAAGTATATCTTTGATTATTTGCTATTCATTTCAAGTATAAGTTTTAATACTTCTACTTCAATTATTTTATAAAGATTATTCTTTATGGGAATATTATTTAAATAATAATATTCAGACATTTTCTAAATATTCTGGGGACTGATTTACTTCATTAAATCAGCTTCACTCCAAACATTCTTAAAAATGTTTTGCGAGTCTTCAAAATGATTTTTTTAAAGTTAGAGCGGATCCCAAAACTCATTTTTTTTAAGATCCTCCTTTCGAAGGGGATTTAAATACTCGCTCAAAACCTGAGGGATCCGGCTATGTGGTGTGTTTTATATTCGCAACAAGGTTGCTGTTTTGATAAATGAATTGATTACTTACCCAACACTCGGGAAGTAAAATTCTTGGAACAAGTTATTCCATTAACAGGCATCGCCTGGGAAATATCGGTGAGTTCTCCTTTCCAAATAGATACGACTTCTTGGTGGAGCCGTATCAACAAGTTTCTACTTGGGGAAAGTGGGGACGAGCTTTACGTTTCAGAGTCATGGATTTCATCTGAACTAGGAGTGGCGTAAGTGGCCGAGTAGCGCCGGCCCAGCCTTATTATATTGTCCCAAATGGCCTGGAAGTTCCGCTAAGGCGGTCCATTCCTTAGGAGTTCAGTGTTCGGTTGACAAGTAAATCCGACAGGTTCTCCTCTACATGTAGAAAATGGTGGGGTTGTACTACTACGACTGATCATCGTAAGTGGTCTTCCTGGCGCGGCAAACTCCCGTAATGAGTTCATCATCCAATTGGATAATTTCTGCAACACTACCCAGAGCACTTCGATAGAAAGGCTACGGTTGGGCGATTGTTGAGTGTTGGCAGGGTCAAGTTTTCAAAATAATGTTTACATCAAATGAAGTATCTCGTAACTTCATTTATTTTGATAATATTTTAAAGATTTAATCTATTCAAATCTTGCCTTATAGTCTCATCTATGTGATGAACTTTTGAAGCTAATTATAACTTGAACGGTGGTAGTTCAAGTAGTATTTGGGAAAGATATAAGTATATTGGGGTATCTTGTAACTTCATCTTTTAAACTTATATCTAATTAATAATTGTCTTATGAATGACAAAGATTTTCAGAAAAACGTTGAGACAAGATTAGATATATGAGATCACCTTGCAACGATATTTTTTTTATACAGTTATACACTGGGACTTTGTGTATATTATGCATGGAAGAGGACTTCCAATATTTTGAAAAGTATATATGTATATATATATACTGAATATTTTGCGACTTCATCGCATTAAGATATCAACTTGGTTCATTTCTTTTGACCAAGACTTTCATGAGTACTATGAGAAGGCTCATATATTGTTAATCATTATACATATTATTTTGGTGGGCTTGCTGCTCACCCTTGCTTTCTTCTTTCATCACACAACATCAGATAGACAAGATGAACCGGACCAAGCTCCCGGTTCGCAAGAGGTTAGGAGACGTTCCGCAGTTTTCTAGAAGCACTGATGCCGCCATAGCTGAGGTAGGAACTACCAATAGGCTAGGCTTTCAACTTTTGATGTATCAGATTATGTATAGTTATGAATTGTAATAATGGCAAAGAAATGTAAATTTATTCAGAAACCTGTTTAAGGTGTATTGGCATATAATTGTGGAATAAAACGACTTGTGATTATTTTTGGATATTCATCTCTGAGACTATAACTTGTGGTGTGTGTGTTTATTGTGGGGTCACAGTACAGAGTAGTTGATTATTTATTAAGATTGGGTGTTGTTAAGGGAAATGGAACTCGTGACAACCCAGATCCCCGACCCCGGATTTGGGGGTGTTACAGAAATGGTATCAGAGCTAAGCGTTATAAACCTCAGAGATGATGTGACGTTAAGATAATGAGTTAACCAAGATAATAAGAACTCTTGCCAAGTTCATAGTCGGGCTACCTAACGTAGTACTGACAGTTAAAACCCTTATGGGAACCCTTATAAATATCGTGATAGGAGCGTAGTTCGTTATCGTATATGGTAGCAGAACTCCGAACCCTGAGGTTGAGGAGCAACAACGCGATGATGTTTTATTAGTAATTGGAGATCGGATTGTGGATCCGATAGAGTGTCCTAATGCAGGACCAGATGATGTTGATATTGAGGATGTAGCAGTTGAGGATGTTGTCCTAGAAGGGATAGTTGCTGAGGAGGATCCCATGGAGGATCCTAACAAGAATGAATAAAAGGACCACTGATGAATTGATGACCATGGTTAGGTCGACTACCAGAGGTAGGATTGGTCGGTCACTACCGGAGGTTCGTTCAAGTTATAAAGATAGTAGCCCCTTTAACGCGGCTTACTCATAAGACTGAGAAGTTCGAATAGACAGAGAAATGCGAGAACAGCTTTTAATAACTAAAGCAAAGGTTGGTGACGGCCCCTATGTTGGCGTTGCCGGATGGAAAAAAGAGATTTTGTGATTTGTAAGTGACGCTTCGCATAAGGAATTAGGGTGCTTCTTAGCACAGCAAGATAATCGCGTCTGCGTCAAGACAATTAAGGTAATATGAAATTCGATATCCCCGCCCATGAGCTTAGGCTCGTGGCAATAGTTTTATCCTAAAGATTGGAGGCACTACTTGTATGGAGAGAAGTGCGAGAATTACCTAAGCCATAAGTGCTCTAGACATTCTTACGTAGAAAGAGCTCAACATACGCCAGAGGAGGCGGTTAGAGCTAATCAAGAATTATGATTGGGAGATTCTTTATCATTCGGGGAAAGCCAATATGGTGGCTGATGCCCTTAGTAAAAAGGAGAGACTCAAGATGATAATGTCTTTTGGAGAGTTTATAAGAGATTTTGAGAAAATGGAAATAGTAGTGAAGGTAACCGGAGCCGGTACCGAAAAGCTGTTTGAGATAGCAATACAGCCCGAATTATTGGAAAAGAACATATTGTGCCAGTAAAAGTGATGAATGAAGGCAGAGAGCCAACAAATAAATATGAGATTAATACCGAGAAAGATGATAAGGGAATAATGAGGTATTCCTATAGAATTTGGGTTCCGAAAGTTCAAGAGCGTAAGGATGAGAACTTAGATGAGAGCCATAGTTTGAGGAATAAGATTTAGAGCAAACCCTGAACGTGATAGTCAGGGAGGTCGCCATCAAGATAGAAGGAACCCATGACATATCAGAGTGGAAAATGAGGATTTTAAATTAAAAGATGACCCCAATTATGGGGAGTAGGATGAAACATTTCATACTAAGGAAATAGAAAGTCGAGTAAGGAAAGGAGACCCGAGACGGTACTCCTATACGGCAATTCATGGACCTGTCTAAAGAGAACTTAGACTATTATCCCCAACCACCACCCTGAGGAGACAGTGCGGTGGGAAATTCTTTCATGACCTTTAAGTCGCTAAGCTCTCAGAGTTCCAAGGAACAAGCTGACCCAGTCGAGGCAAGAGCCTGGCTAAAGGAAATAGATGAATCATTTGAGATTCTAAATGATTGACGAACCACAAAAGACTGTTTTGTCACTTACCCTCCTAAGAGAGAGACCACCCGCTGGTGAAAGGCCAAGGAAGGCACGGAGCAAGAGATTATAATAAACTGATTTAAGTTCAGTCAATTGTTTTCAGGAAAGTACTTCCCAAGGTTATGGAGATAATGTAAAAGCTTAAGAGCCAGAACAAAGGCAGACGAGTATGATGAATTATGAATCTAAGTTGTAAAAGTTATCAAGATTCGTTCTGAAGACACGAATCCAGAATGACGGGATGTTTGAAATCAATGCTTATGTTGTGTTGGTTCATGAAATAATGATAAGAGAAAGAAATATAAAGGCAAGAGAGTTTGAGGAATGATAAGGGAGTTGGGTATGAGGAAACCCTAAAGACTCGTAGAAATAGAAATAGAAAAGTAGGTAATCGTCCGGATGAGAGTGATTCACCATGAGTTAAATTGATGGTTGAAGGTATAATAGATACATATATTTTATCCCCTGTAAGTTGGGAAGATTCGAGGAAACCTTGAGATAATTCGAAGGATAAATAATGAGACGCGGATAGACTGAGGAGACAAGAAAGTAAGAAATTAAGAAAATTGGGTGAAGGAAGTGACCTTCAAGAAGGTAAAGTGTAAGACCGGTGGCATGATACCCAGAAAGGGAGACGCCAGATATGAAAGATATCCCAACATTGAGATGACTGTTGAGATAAACAACAAAAGTAAATAAGGAATTATTAAGAAGAAGTTCACGTTGAACACGACCAATATCTTCTAAAACATCCTTGTTAGCGTTACCAAATTAGGCAAGACAAGTGGATAACCGTTGTTATCTTTTGGAGGCCATATTGATTGACCCCATTTTGAATACAGATGTTATTGTGAAATTAGACATGTATTATTGTTATTCCTAGAAGACTAACAATGAGATTTACAGAAGGGGGGTTGAATGTAAATCTCAAAACTTTTTCAAGTTTTGAGCAGTTTATAAAGTTGTGTGTTCAAGAAGAACAAGTGTGTGAATTGCTTTAAGCTAATACAGACAGATATATATTCAAGCACAAATGTAAAGAACACAACAGACCTTAAAAACTTTTCTGGTGGATTTGTTGTTCCACCAGAGATGGTGTATTAGAAAATCTGTGTTCAACAATGTTGATCACAGCTGCATCCTAGTACAAACTAGATGAATTTTCTCTCAAGATATTTCTTAACAGCTCTGGAAAAAATCTCTCTAATTACTAGCTTCTTCTTGGTTCATATATATTACCAAGTGTACAAGTGAAAAACAATATAAAATTACAATAGTAAAATAAGTTCTTCACTTGCTTCTTTTCCTGTTCACTCAAGTACTTTGTTGACTATTGCAACTTTGTACAAAAGAAGAACGGCTGCTTTTCTGTTGATCCTGAAATTCGGCTACCACATCTCAGTTTTCTCTGTCAACCCACGTGCCTCTGCTTGTAGGTACAACTACCACTTATCAACGGCTGATTAGCAGAACATCCGTTGAAGCTTTCATCCGTTGATGACTTCATCCGTTGAAGGATGTTATCCGTTGAAGCTTTCATCCGTTGATGCTCTCATCCGTTGAAGGATGTTATCCGTTGAAGCTTTAGAGACATCCGTTGAAGCTTAGCTTCTCATCCGTTGAAGGTCTTTTAAGTCATCCGTTGATACCACTTCATTTATACAAAATTACAAGGCATGAAATATTTACAATTGGCCTTCCTATCTGCATATCATCTAGTAGTCAACATGACTCATAGTTTCTCTCAACTTCTAAGAATTACAATTTTAAATACAGAGACTGAAATATGCTACAATACTAGACTTATTTCTAAGTAAAGCTACACCATCAACGGATAGCCAAAGTGGTCTTATCCGTTGAGGCTACAGACACTAAATTTCTACTTAAGTGTTTTGTTAAACATATCATCAAACTAATGCACATATATTCCTAACAATCTCCCCCTATTTATGTCTATAAGAACTGTAGGCATAAATTCAGGGTTAACTTGATGATAACAAAACACTTAACAAATATTTGAATTGAAACTAAGTAGAAATATAAAAAGTGCTGCAAAAGTGTATGTACTAGGAGGTAATTGAAGATTTACAGTATTTCCAAGGGTGCTCCTCTAGCCTGAGCAAATCATCATTTTCTTCTTTGTTCCCTGGTTTTCTTTCCTAGCCCTTTGTCATTTCCCTCAATTTGGAGTTGGAGTTTTCTGAAGAATTCAGCTTCATCTTCATCACTGATATCCAACTTAGATTGCATTTCTTTGAGAGTTTCATTGCTGGCAATCTTGAGTTGGTCTTCAAGTCTGAAAAATCTTCTGACTCCTTTGTCATCTCTAAATTCCATCAACCAATGAGGTGATTTGTGAATTTTAGTTCCCCTTTCTTGTATGAGTAAGGTTCTGGGCAAAGCATTTGGTTCCCTCCAAGTCTTCCTTATGTTGGCAATCTTGTTGAGAATTTCAGTCTTGGCTGTTCTGGTAAAGCCAGAATCCTTTTTGATGGCTGAAAAGACTCTGATCAAGGTAGAGTAGCCTTCATTTAGAATCCTGTGGAGAGGCCATGTTCTTTCCCCAGCTCCTTTATATCTGAACACTAATCTTTCTGGTAACTGTCTGTAGGCAGCTATTCCCCTTACATCCTCCAGCTCATCCAGATAGAGTTCAATGTCTGAAATTTCTTTTATGTCACAAATGTGAACATAATCATCTTTAGAAATGGGTGACTTAGGCTTAGGTTTTTGTTTTTGAGTGAATTTCTTAGAGGTTGTGGGAGGTGTAGATTTTGGTTTTCTTTTCTGTTTCTTTGGTGGTGGAAGAGTGGTTAGAAAGGTAGGCAATGTGATGTTGTCCCAATCAATAGGTTCCTCTTTTGGAATGATTGGTTCACCATGGATATTTATAGAGGGATCAGTAACAAAAGGTTCAGGTATGGAAGGTAGTGGTTTAGATATAGATTTGGTATCTTCAGGGTTATCTTCACTCCTTCTGTGTGCCTTGGCCTTTCTTCTGTTTCCCTTCTGCCATTCCTCTCTTTCCTCCATATTTTCACCAAATATGCTCCCAAGAACCTCATCTAAGTTAGCAATCTTTTCTTCACCCCTGACTTCAATTCCTTTCATTTCTTTAACTTGGCTTGACTTTAGCTGTTTTTCAAGCTTTGCTTGTGCTCTTTTGTCAGCCTTTAATTGCTTGGCTTCTTCTTTCTTAGCTATTGAGAATTTGGGATGTCCTTGCATCACACATATGCTCTTTCCCTCTCTAATGATAATAGCTCTATTTCTCCTTACAGCCTCATCCATGGACTTTTTGAGATAGGCAATACTCCTGCCTAAGATCTTGTTCTCATCATCTTTTGAAGGAGGAAAGTCCACTTCTTTTAAAGGATTCTTTGTTGAGTCCTTATTGGATCTTTCATTGGGCTTGAGGATTATAGCTTGTAGCTCTTTGGAAGAAGCTTCTCCATCCTTAAGACTCCCTACTGGCATGAGCTCCATGTTGATTGGTTCAATCTTTGTGCTAAATTTCACAGATGTTGATTTATTTTGTGTAGAACCAAACACCAATTGCAACCTTTCATCAATTCTCCTCCATTGTTCTTTCATTTGTATTTCAGCTGCTGCTAGCTGAATCAAATCAATTCCATCAGATTTTCCCTTGATTTGAATGATTGGAGAGGTAGTGATGGCAGGAACTAGCACTTTAGATATCTGAATCTTTGTAGAGGGCTCTCCTTCCCCTTCCCTTTTATTCTCCCCCTTTTTGTTATCATCAAGGAGAGGGGTCAAGCCTTGTGCTTTTGCCAGCTGCATTAGGAGATTGGTTTGAGATTGTTGGTTGAGAAGAAGGGTGGCCACAGAATCTTCAATTCCTTGAACTCTGTCTTCCAACTTGGCCAGCCTTTGTTCAGTAACTGATTCCTTTTTCAATCTCGAAACCAAGTCCTGCAAAGTACCATAGGGCATGACTGAATCCAATTTTTCTGAAGTGAAGGATTTCAAGTCAGCAATATCTTTCCTGAGATCATTTAGACTCATATCTTGCTTTACTTTCTGCAACTTCATGAGATGCAGTGAGTCCAGGTGAGCTTGGAGGATAGCCTTGATATTTGCATTTGAAGTGTTCTGAATGGCCTGTTGAATAGTGATGATTTGTTTGACCAGGTGGACATTGAATTCACCTGTTCTATGCTCCTTAGTCAGGGCCCATTCAGGTAGATTAGGAATGGAACTAGGGTCTTCATCTCCCCCTATGTTCATGCTTCCATCAGAAGAAATAGAGTCATCATCATCAGAATTTACTCCAAATTCCTCAGATGGCTCACCAGCTGTAGAAGGCATCCTGTTAATAGCAGCTTTATCCCTTTGAAGAGATTCTGTTGAGTGCACTAGATGTAGTGTCCTCTCTGCCTCCTCATTGCCCTGAGCAGCCAACAGTTGATAGGCTGTCACAGGATGAGTAAAAGTGTCAGCATCCAAGGAAATGTTATCAATTACAGCTTTGTAATGTTGCTGAAATTGTCTTTCCTTTTCAGCATCATCCACAATCATTGACTCATGAGCAATGGCTGGTTCCACCCTTGTATCAACTGTACCTGCTTTTCTCTCTTTTTCTCTATGTTCTTGCATCAGGGGCTCCCCCTGGCTCACACATCTCACTCCCTCACCTTCACCTTCTAAGGTGGTACTCCACTCACTGACTTTTGCCATGCTGGAAGAAATAGCATGCATTTTTGTGCTCTCAATCTCTCCTTTTGCCTGGGAGCAACCCAGCCTCTCACTCAAATTTTCACTCCCTGCCCTCAATCCTAAAAGTGATTGCACAGTATTCATGTCTTCTACACTTGGAATCATTTCAGTTATTTGTGTAGAGACTATCAACGGATGTGGAATATCCGTTGAAGTTGAAACTGTTGTTATCAACGGATAACTGCTGTTAAGCTTATCCGTTGAAGAGCAACCACTTGTCAACGGATGAGTGATATCCATTGAAGAAGGAAAAGAAGATGAAATTGAAAGTGATATAACTGTTGAATCTGTATAGATTGATTTGATATGTGTTGATACAGATCCTTCAATTATATCTGAAAGAATTTGCGGGTGATCCAACAAATCATCTAAAAGATGATGATCACCTGTATTTGAGTGGGGCTCCTCCCTGAGTTGTAAAGAGGGAGAATCAGGAATTGATGGGAATAGCATATCCACATCCAGAGATGGTGAAGAAGTATTTGGTGATTGATGTGTAGTTATTGTGAGAGAATGGGGCTGTGACTCCACATTTATTGGAGTCACATCAAACTGAGTTTGAGAAGGCACAGAGACAGATGGATGTATCTGTGCAGTGTGTGCACCCTGTGTAGAAGATTGGGTTCTAGCCTTCTTTCTTCTAATAAAGGCTTTTGTAGGTGAGTGTTTGGCTTTAGTGTCCCTCCCTCTTTTGTTCTGTGTTCCTGGATGGGAACTCTTTTCAATAGTAACATCCTTTTGGGAGGATGCTACTAGGGATGTGCTAGAGACCTTTTCAACCACCACAGCTTTTTGAGAAACTGGGGCTTGGCTAGCTTGGGAAGCACTCAACTCTCCTTCCTTATCCTGGGGGTTTCTTTGATGTTCACCCCTCCCCTCACCACTCACACCCTGATCACTTCCCTCAGGGTTAATGGTTGTTGTTACAACTGTTGTCTTTTGAGAAACAACAGAGGTGGTTTTCTTTGTCTTGGATTTTGAAAGTTTGGATTTGGTGACCTTGGTAGAAATCTGTTGGGGCATTGACACAGATTTCATGGCCACACTAGAAGATAAAGAAATAGAGGGGTTGGAAGAGGTAGGAGTTGTAGAAGCAATTACCTCACCTACCTGGGGTGCATTCATGATTGGTAAATATACCAATTGCACACTGCTGTTAAGATCCATTCTCTTCAAGTCTGCAAGAACTCTTTTCTCTTGTGTCCAGCACTTGAGTTTATTATTCTCATTGATTATGACTAAATCTTCAGCAACATGGTTAGCCAATAACATAAAGAATCTAGCATAATAGATGTTATTAGGTCTATTAGCTTTGTTACCTAATCTAGTACCTAATTCTAGCATCACATAGTTGCTAAAGTTAAAGTACCTATCAGAAACAAGCATATAGAACATGTTAACAAGAGATGAAGTTATGGCATCAAAATTACTAATTTTCCCAGAGAAAACCTTTATGAAGGCATCCCCAAGAAAACTCCATTCTTTCCTAAGGCCTTTTCGTCTAATACCCCCTAAATTAGCAGAGTTAAGAGAGTAACCTATGGAATCTAACATGCTGGATACATCACTATCAGTGTGTGGTGTCATGGCATTGTTCTCAGGTAATTTAAAACATGCTTGTAAGTCATCACAGTTAATACAGTGATTTTTACCTTTGAGAGTGAAGGAGATAGTCATATCCATGGAGTTGAACTCAGCAGTTGTCCAAATCTCTTCAACTACTTCACAGAAAATCGTTGGGGCTTCCAGCATTGCATAGCTAAGTTTACAGTTTTTGATGAAGTCCATCATTTTGTGATAATCTGAGTGGGCTTCATTCTTCTCTACCAGAGCTATGAAATTATTCTTCTCGTAGATGAACCCAGATTGAGACATAATCTTCACGACTGGTGCCATTGTTGTGAGTAGAAATTGCAGAGAATAACTTGAGGGTTTTGCAGAGAGAAAATGGTAAATGCTTGAAATTCTAAGAAAGCGTAAAGTAATAATGAACAATCAGAAGGGCTTATATGCTTTCAAAAAAAATAAATAAAGGATTAATCAATAAATAGGTGTTAGTGAATTTCAGCCGTTTAAGAATAAACTGTAAGTATTCTAGTAACTACCTTTAAAACCAATACATACAGATGTATGTATGGTATCAACGGTTAAGAAAATAGAATCAACGGCTGTGAAACACCTCAAACGTCTGATGTGACATTTCAACGGATAATGTAAATTGTCATCCGTTGAAAGGTACTTCAGCTTTATCCGTTGACGGATAAAAGTTCCAGAGATATACTTGTCTTTCAACGGATAATGAATATCCGTTGATAGAGCAATTTTGACTTTCAACGGATAGGGAACATCCGTTGATGGAATAAACTTTGTTAAAAGTCAAATTTGTTCTAGCAACTAATATATTTCAGGCTCCACATCAAATTGCAAAGAAGACATGAATTTTAAGAGTAATTAAGCATACCTAGCTCACTTACCAATCTTGTGAATGTTGATTCATCAAGTGGCTTGGTAAATATGTCAGCAATTTGTTGTTCACTTGGAACAAAATGTAGTTCCACTGTACCATTCATGACATGCTCCCTGATGAAGTGGTACTTTATATCAATGTGCTTGGTCCTTGAGTGCTGCACAGGATTCTCTGTTATGGCTATGGCACTTGTGTTGTCACAAAAGATAGGTATTCTATCAACATGAAGTCCATAATCAAGGAGTTGATTCCTCATCCATAACATTTGAGAACAGCAACTTCCAGCAGCAATGTATTCAGCCTCAGCTGTAGAAGTAGAGACTGAATTTTGCTTTTTGCTAAACCATGATACAAGCTTGTTTCCCAGGAATTGACAGGAGCCTGTTGTACTTTTCCTGTCTATTTTGCAACCTGCATAGTCTGCATCTGAATAACCAATTAGATCAAAGCCAGATTCTCTAGGATACCAAATTCCTAAATTTGGTGTACCCTTGAGATATCTGAAAATTCTCTTGATAGCAATTAAGTGAGACTCCCTAGGATCAGCTTGAAATCTCGCACACAGACATGTAGCAAACATTATATCTGGTCTGCTAGCAGTTAAATATAAAAGTGAACCAACCATGCCTCTATAACTTGTAATGTCCACAGACCTTTCAGTCTTATTTAATTCAAGTTTGGTGGCAGTGGCCATGGGAGTTTTTGCAGATGAACATTCCATTAAGTCAAACTTCTTTAAAAGATCATGAATATATTTAGTTTGACTAATGAAAATTCCATTACTAACTTGTTTAATTTGTAAACCAAGAAAATAGGTTAGTTCTCCCATTAGGCTCATTTCATAATTACTTTGCATTAGCTTAGCAAACTTCTTACAAAGATTATTATCTTTAGAACCAAATATTATGTCATCTACATAAATTTGAACAAGTATACTAGAGCCATTAACATTTCTAAAGAAGAGAGTTTTATCAACAGTACCTCTAGTGAAGTGATTCTCCAAAAGAAATTTTGATAATGTTTCATACCAGGCTCTAGGTGCTTGCTTCAGTCCATAGAGTGCTTTCAACAGATAATACACATAGTCTGGAAAATTTGGATCTTCAAATCCTGGAGGTTGACTTACATAGACTTCTTCCTCTAATTTCCCATTTAGAAATGCACTCTTGACATCCATTTGATAGACTTTGAAATTGGCATGGGCTGCATAGGCTAGAAAGATTCTGATAGCTTCAAGTCTTGCAACAGGAGCATATGTCTCATCAAAATCTATTCCCTCTTGCTGAGAATAGCCTTTAGCAACCAATCTGGCTTTATTCCTTATGATAATGCCATTTTCATCCATCTTATTTCTGAATACCCATTTTGTATCAATAGGACTCTTGTTCTTTGGTTTGGGTACCAGCTTCCAAACTTGGTTTCTCTCAAATTGGTTTAGCTCTTCCTGCATAGCTAGTATCCAATCTGGATCCAATAAGGCTTCTTCCACTTTCTTAGGTTCCTCCTGAGATAGAAAACTACTATACAGACATTCATCTTGAGTAGCTCTTCTTGTTTGCACTTTAGATGATGCATCACCAATGATCAGTTCAAAGGGATGATTCTTGGTCCATTTCCTTTGAGGTGGAAGATGAGCTCTAGATGAGGTGATCTCAGTATTGTCATGATGTGAGATAGAGTTTTGATTAGTTGAAACTCCCCCTGAGTTGTTGGTCCTTTGCAGGGAACTTGGAGTTCCATCAATTAATGATGTAAATTGATTATCAGTTGATGAGCTATGATCAACGGATGCTTCATTAAGTACTTCAACGGATGATGCACAATGTCTTTCAACGGATGCTGAATTTTGTGCATTATCCAGGAGCAAATTTTGTATTCCTTTTGAAGTGTCGTCTCCATCAATCTCTTCTTCACTATCATCACAATATATTTCAATATTGTCAAATTTGAGTCTCTCATAATGTTCCTCATCTGTTAGTCCATCAATCTTTTTATCATCAAACACAACATGCACAGATTCCATAACAATGTTGGTTCTTAGATTGTAGACCCTATAAGATTTTCCAGCTGAATAACCAACAAATATTCCTTCATCAGCCTTTGCATCAAACTTCCCTTTATGGTCAGATTGATTCCTTAGTACAAAACATTTACATCCAAAGACATGAAGAAAGTTTAGAGTTGGTTTTCTTTTCTTGAACAACTGATAAGGAGTCATGCCTTTAGCTTGATTGATCAGAGAAATATTTTGAGTGAAACAGGCACAATTAACAGCTTCAGCCCAAAAATATGTTGGTAACTTTGATTCTTCAAGCATTGTTCTGGCAGCCTCAATTAAAGATCTGTTCTTTCTTTCAACTACCCCATTTTGCTGAGGTGTTCTTGGAGCTGAGAACTCATGCATGATTCCATTTTCTTCACAGAACAGCCTTAATGTCAAATTCTTGAACTCAGTTCCATTGTCACTCCTGATGTTTCTTACTTTCAAGTCAGGATGATTATTGACTTGCCTGATGTGATTGATAATGATTTCACTTGCCTCATCCTTTGATCCAAGAAAATAGACCCATGAGAACTTTGAGAAATCATCTACAATCACTAGGCAATATCTTTTTCTTGCTATTGACAATACATTGACTGGTCCAAACAAATCCATATGTAGCAGCTGTAATGGTTCATCAATTGTTGTTTCAAGCTTCTTCTGAAATGATGCTTTCCTTTGTTTGCCTTTCTGACAAGCATCACACAGACCATCCTTTGAGAATTCAACAAGAGGAATTCCTCTTACTAAGTCCTTTTTGACTAGTTCATTCATTGTCTTGAAATTCAAATGGGATAGCTTCTTGTGCCATAGCCAACTCTCAACTGAACTTGCTTTGCTGAAAAGACAAGTAATAGATTCTGCATCTGTAGAGTTGAAGTCAGCTAAGTACACATTTCCTTTTCTAACTCCAGTTAGAACCACTTTGTTGTCTTTCTTACTAGTGACAACACAGGCTTCAGAATTGAAGGAAACTGTATTCCCTCTATCACATAGTTGACTGATACTCAGTAAGTTGTGCTTGAGACCATCAACTAATGCAACTTCTTCAATGATGACATTCCTTGTTGAAATCAAGCCATATCCCATAGTAAACCCTTTGCTGTCATCTCCAAAGGTTATGCTGGGGCCAGCTCTCTCTTTAAACTCTGTGAGCAGGGAGAAATCTCCAGTCATGTGTCTTGAACAGCCACTGTCCAAGTACCATAGATTTCTTCTATTTTCCTGCACACCACAAAATCAATCAATTTGATTTTGGTACCCAAGTTTCCTTGGGTCCATTCTTGTTAGCCTTTCTCCTAGACTTCATTCCTCCTGCATCTTTAGACTTAGGTGAGTTTGAGTCAACCTTGGTCTTAGATGTGGTTGGTTGAGGTGTAGGGTTAGTCACAACATTATCCAGCACATTTATAGTATTATTAGGCATGGATTGTGCATACATGTTATTCCACATTGGCATATTGTATGGCAATTGAGGCATACTGAATGCAGCAAGATAAGAATTGTTAAAATATGGCATGTTTGCAAAATGTGCATAAGGATTTTGTTGAGACATAACAGGCAGAGCATGTAGAGGTGATACAGACATGTTAGGCATGGAAGAGGGTACGGTTATGGGAGTTTTCTTAATAGATTTACAGTTAGCAGATAGATGATTAACACTACTACAATGCACACAGCTTTTTCTAGGAGCATACTTGTCAGGTGTGTAATTGTTATGTTTGTTAACTCCTACCTTCCCATTTCTGTTGGATTTCCTTTTGGATTCCTTTTTATCCTCAACCATCTTGAGCCTATTGTTTAACTGTTCTAAGGTCATGTGCCCTACATTCACCTTTCTGACATCTTTGGATGTGCTTGCTCCTTCTCTGACAAAGTTCTTTGAAGTTGAACCAAACTTTTTGTTGAGTTTCTTTAGATTTTCTCTTTTAGAAACATCTGCCTGTTTTAATTGAGGAGCCTTCAACGGATGTTCCTTTTCTTCCTTCAACGGATAACTTTCATCATCCGTTGATTCCACATCCGTTGACAGTCCATCAATTAATTCCAGTTTCTTTTTATTTTTATCCCAGGCAGTTTCACAGAATGATTCAATTCCTTGGACTTTGGCAATTTGAGCACTTACATCCCTAGATGTTTTCCAGGCTTTAATCACCTCTTGCTCTTTCTCTAATTGATTGGAAAGTATTTCTACTTTCTTAATAGATTCAGCTAGTTCATTTTCAACAGATACACAATGCAGCTTAGTCTTTTCTAGGTCAATTAACTTATCTTCTAACACAGCATTTCTATTACTTAAAAACAGATTGTTCTCTTTAATCCTACTATTTTCTTTAGCAAGAGATTTAAGAGATACACGCAAATGATACAGTTCAGTAGACATGTCATTAAAAGCATCATTGCACTCTTCTTTAGTAAGCTGTGTTATATCAGTAGTAATTACCTGGTTGCTTGATGAACTAACTTCATTCTCCTCAGAATCAGCCATGAGAGCCAAGTTAACATATTCCATGTCTTCATCCTCTTCTTCTCCATCAGCTGCCCAGTCTCTTTCTTGAGTAATGAAAGCCCTTTCCTTCTGTTTGAGCAGATCAAAATATTTCTTTTTGTAATCTACTTGATCAAACTTCTTCTTTTCAGAGGTTGGCTTTCTGCACTCACTTGCAAAGTGTCCACTCATACCACAATTAAAACACTTGAACTTGGATTTGTCCACCATGTTCTTATGGGGTTTAGTGGCTCTAGTGTTTTTCCTGAACTTCATCTTTGCAAATCTCCTGGACAGAAATGCAAGATGCTCATCAATACCATCAGAGTCATCTTGACTGGAGTTGTCTTCATTTTCAGCAACTTGCCCTTTACCCTTGTCTGATTCTGGATTTCTTACACCATCTTTGGAGCTTGATGTAGATCTCACAGTTTCTTTTCTGCATTCTTTCTCATTTTCAGCTACCAATGCAACTGAACCTCCTTTCTTTCTCCCCCTCTCCAATACCTCATCCTGTTCCAACTCTAGTTCATAAGTCTTCAAGATTCCATATAATCTTTCAAGAGTAAAGTCCTTATAATCTTGAGAGTTTCTTAAGGAAACAGTCATGGGTTTCCATTCCTTTGGTAAGGATCTCAAAAATTTAAGATTTGAATCCTTCACCTGGTACACTCTACCATACAGCTTCAGTCCATTCAACAGTTTTTGGAATCTATTGAATGTGTCATTTAAAGATTCATTTTCTTCAAAATGAAAGTGCTCATACTGTTGAATGAGAAGCTGCATTTTGTTCTCTCTTACTTGTTCTGTACCTTCACACAGCAGCTGAACTGTGTCCCAAACCTCTTTGGCAGTTGAACAATTTATCACATTATCAAACATATCCTTGTCAAGACCATTAAACAAAATGTTCATAGCCTTCTTATCCTTGTGGACTTCTTCTGTGTCTTCCATTGTCCATTCTGCTCTAGGTTTTGGAATGGATTGACCAACAGCAATTGTGGCCGTAGCAACTGTGGCTACTTTGTGGGGAATGTGAGGACCATTCTCAATGCAGTTTACATAACCTTCATCTTGGGAGAGTAGATGAAGGTGCATTTTCACCTTCCAGTGGTGATAACTGTCTTTGTCAAGAACTGGGATCTTTACTCCAATATCCTTCTTACTCATCTTTGTTAGATTCCAAGATCTTTAAACTCTTTGTGTGTCAAGAGCCTGCTCTGATACCAATTGTTATTCCTAGAAGACTAACAATGAGATTTACAGAAGGGGGGTTGAATGTAAATCTCAAAACTTTTTCAAGTTTTGAGCAGTTTATAAAGTTGTGTGTTCAAGAAGAACAAGTGTGTGAATTGCTTTAAGCTAATACAGACAGATATATATTCAAGCACAAATGTAAAGAACACAACAGACCTTAAAAACTTTTCTGGTGGATTTGTTGTTCCACCAGAGATGGTGTATTAGAAAATCTGTGTTCAACAATGTTGATCACAGCTGCATCCTAGTACAAACTAGATGAATTTTCTCTCAAGATATTTCTTAACAGCTCTGGAAAAAATCTCTCTAATTACTAGCTTCTTCTTGGTTCATATATATTACCAAGTGTACAAGTGAAAAACAATATAAAATTACAATAGTAAAATAAGTTCTTCACTTGCTTCTTTTCCTGTTCACTCAAGTACTTTGTTGACTATTGCAACTTTGTACAAAAGAAGAACGGCTGCTTTTTCTGTTGATCCTGAAATTCGGCTACCACATCTCAGTTTTCTCTGTCAACCCACGTGCCTCTGCTTGTAGGTACAACTACCACTTATCAACGGCTGATTAGCAGAACATCCGTTGAAGCTTTCATCCGTTGATGACTTCATCCGTTGAAGGATGTTATCCGTTGAAGCTTTCATCCGTTGATGCTCTCATCCGTTGAAGGATGTTATCCGTTGAAGCTTTAGAGACATCCGTTGAAGCTTAGCTTCTCATCCGTTGAAGGTCTTTTAAGTCATCCGTTGATACCACTTCATTTATACAAAATTACAAGGCATGAAATATTTACAATTGGCCTTCCTATCTGCATATCATCTAGTAGTCAACATGACTCATAGTTTCTCTCAACTTCTAAGAATTACAATTTTAAATACAGAGACTGAAATATGCTACAATACTAGACTTATTTCTAAGTAAAGCTACACCATCAACGGATAGCCAAAGTGGTCTTATCCGTTGAGGCTACAGACACTAAATTTCTACTTAAGTGTTTTGTTAAACATATCATCAAACTAATGCACATATATTCCTAACAATTATCGAGGTGGGAATGATTGAATAAGACACCCTTATCAGGGATATATGACTTGATTTATCCATGGAAGGATGCAGGTACCTTTTAAAGGTGGAATTAAGGATAGAACATCGGTAACTTAAAATGAATCCTAGGGGAATGCATAAAGGTTGGCATTTCACCCTTAATAGGGACAGTATGAGTTTTGACAGTATGATTGGGAAAGGGTTAAGGTAACAACAACCTTTAAGAATCAGTGGAGAAATTTTTCAGAAGTATATAGACAATGGTTCTAGTATTAGTAAATGGTATTTTGATATGCCCTGTATCTAGGGAATACAGGAGGAACGATTGAAGGATAACCTTAGAGGTTTTACAAGGAGAAAGGTAATATTTAAAATTCTCAAGAATAGAAATGTTGATAAAGGAAATATGACGTAATTATAATGTTGCCAAGTGGGGCACGTGTTAAACCACGAGAAAGTATGGATCGAACCAGTAATGGTCGAAATTATTCAGGGCAATTAGGACTTAAGATAAAAGATGTTCTAATTATGATTGAGAGTCAGTCATGACAGTGATTAACCTCTAAAGACTGAGGCAATAACTTATGGAAAAATGGTGATTTTTTTTTACTCATCAGATTTTAAGGAAAGCATTTTCACATAAGCTGTGATTGAAATAAGGTAGAAAATTTATTTGGAGATGGTTAAAGTGACATTGACTGTAAGGAAATTTTACTATCAGGAAAGGCCAAAGAGGTGGCCGACACTTTAAAGGTAAGAGGATAATTATAGGCGCTTGTGCCAAAAGAATACAGTGATGATGGTTAAAACTGTGAAGGTTGTATTATGGTTTGGAAGATTGACATTCCTTCTGATGACTGTGCAATACCCAGCCGTAATAGTAGTTGGTAAAGGTTTAATTCGTGTAATCGCCATGAGCGGGCTATCTATCCTAGAAGGTACTATCTTGAGAATGAGCCTGGACCATGTTTCAAAAGGACTAAACGAACCTTTGAGTTAAGTCTTCTATCGAAGGCATATGATCAAGAATGGTATTAACCTGCTATCGTTACTTTGATTGAAACTCTTCTGCAATTTTATCTACTTCATGTCATGAAAGTACGTCAGAGTTTGGAGTGTTCTTCATGAATTATGATTGGTGATTATGTTAACTCCTTAGAAGTATTCTATACGACATGTATGGACTCCGTATGGTTAGATATTAAGATTTCATGGAAAGTGAATGACGACAGTAGGTTAGTAGTGGACCATAGTAATGCAGCAATGATTCTGCGAGTGGTGAGCTGATTACAACCGTGAGAGTTGTATTGGAATGGATGTTGAGATTGAGTACCACTAATCGGGTCGTGGTAGTGTATAAGTTATCATTGATAGACTAATTAAGTAGAGTATCTACCTAGTAAATAATTATTCTTTCTTATCAATAGAGAGTCGTATTATTATACGAGGAAGGTTGCGGTGCAAGCATAGAATTCTAGTAACGATGATGTATAGAATGAGATCCCAGATTCGATTTTCGATGTCGAGGGAGTTTCAAAGGTGATTGTGTATAAGCTCGAGGAAGAGCATGGGTCCATAGAATGATGGACGGAATAGAAATATTTAGACATGGGAAATACGATGCTATAATACTTGATGCTGATATAAATACGTATATGTTTTGTTCTCCTATGACAAACCTCTATAGTTCAGAGGTAGGTTCTAAGCCAGATATTTTGTGGCAGTATATTTTTTTTATATATACAATTCTCTTCAGTTCGTTCTTTTCTCTTCTTTTCATTTCATGTAAGTTGAGAAGAACAACCCTTCCAGAAGGGGAGGTATTGCCGAATGACTATCTATCTGTGTGATAGAAGCCTAGTAGGATACTAGCTATTGTTTAATTGCTTGTCAAGTACTAAAGGCTGGCCACCTTCTGTACTAACTAAGCGATATAACAAGTGTTCATGATCATAGTGATCTCTCAACAAATTCCTTTACTTCTATATGAAGGATTAAGCTTCCAAAGATAGAAGCAGCTGAAAAAGGAGTAGTAAAGTTATGGTAGTATTCGGAATGGAAATACATTCGTGATACTAAGGTTGACGTGGTTATTAAAAGGTTATAGAACGCTAACGAGCAAAAGTATAACCAGTATAATATTAGGAACGGAAGGTAGTAGCGATTACGAACTGGAAAAGAATGGGTATTGAGACGCCAAAGCTATAGTGCTAGAAGCTGTGATAAAATTCCATGCGATAGACTTGAAAGAATCTGGAATGATCACTTAACGCAGATTAAGTTATCTCACGATAATCGATCGTATGTTAGTATCGAGGTATCGCCTTATGAGATCCTTGAGGGAAGACAATGTCGATCTCCCTTATGTTAGGATTAAGTTGTAGAGCGCAAGATGCTCGGACCCGCAGTTGTCCAAAGGACCAGGGATATAATAGATCTAATCAGAGGATGACAGGTAGTAGCCCAAGATGGACATGATAAATATGTTGATTTGACACGAAAGGACAAAGAATAGGAAGTAGGGGACCTAGTGTTGTTATAGGTATTCCCTTGGAAAGGAAGGATGAGGTTCGGAAAGAAATGAAAGCTAAGTCCACGAATTGTTGGACCCTTGGATATATTAAGACATATTGGGAAGTTATCATATGAGCTAGCCCTAACCCCGAACATGTAGCAAGTTCGTAACGTGTTTCACGTATCAATGTTAAGGAAGTGTAATTCAGATGCCAGATAAATAGGGGCATATGAGCGCATAGACATGCAACCCGACGTAACCTATATGGAGCAACCAGGAAGGGTTATAGAGTGAAAAGGAACAAGTGCTTAGGGGAAGGATTATCAAACTAGGCAGAGTTTGGTGGCAGGACCACAATATGGGAAAATTTACTCGAGAGTTAGAAAGTGTAATGCTAAGAAAGTATCCCCATTTGTTTTCTATTTGATTCCGGGACGAAATCCTTTTAAGGAGGGGAGACTGTAATAACCCCAATTTTTGGAATTTTTTGAAACCCTTGTGAATAGTGTTTTTGCTGAATGAGAAAACTTTTCATGCCACACTATGTAGGGGTTCTGTTATGGATATTCTGAGATTTTATTAGTACTCTATATGGTATATAAGTGTATGTAAAGATCGTCAGAATCCAATTCCGAACACTTTGATTTTTCCCGGAAATCCACTAGATACGGAAAGAATTGAGAAAAAGGTAACAGGATAAAAATGATTTAAATTAAAGGATTATAGGAGAGGATCATAAAAGGAATATAATATATTGAGAAAGGTTAAGGGAACCTAAGTAATAAGATCCCGGGTATGATCCCTCAAACGATAAACGAGAATGAAAGATAAGCGAACCGTAAAACAAATAAGTGACCAAGAGACAAGCTTGTACAAGAAGCCAGGGATTGTGACATCATCAAACCACAAGGTGTGGACAAGTGGGAGCATTATGACATGTGCAAGGTGACATAGGCATGACAAAAAAGGAAGGAATTGTTGGATGATTGTAAACCACACAAAGTTCAAGGTTAGAAGGGTAATTAACCAAAAACAAAACCAAAACAACCTAGCTAGCCAAAACAAATCAAAGCAAACACAAAATTTTTCATTCTTCAAACATTGCTCTCGGCTTTTCATCTTTTTCAAAGGAAGAAAAATCAAAAATCAAGTTCCAAGCATTGTTAAATCACAAGGTAATTATCTAAGCTTCCTTGTACATAGATATGGATATGCTATAAGTTTAAGCTCCTAATTCCTTCACAATCTCTTCCAATAAATCAAGGAAGAAGATGGTGAATAGTAACCTTCAAGAAATAACTTTAGTTTTCTTGAATTTTTATGAAAGATTAAGGTTATACAAGCAAGGATCAAGGTTCTTTAGGCATTCAAAGCTCTTGTGTTGTGTTAAAAAGCTTCAAGGAAGGTATAATCTCTTAACCAAGCTTTGTTATTGAATGTTAAGAGCATAATATGAGTATTTTAGTTCATGAGAGGCTTGATGGTTGTGTATGTAGAGATTAGTGAGTTTTGGGATGTTGTTGGATTGGTAAATGTTGTGGTTTTGATTAAAAGAATGTAGTATAGTTAAATTCAAGCTTAGGCATAAGTATGAATGTTAAAATTTAACTGGTTGGGGTTGTTATGATGTGATAAGGATGGATGTTGGTTGTATGTTGGATTGAGGTTGAATTGGGTTGGTTTTGAATGGTTTTAAATTGGGAAATCGCGTAAACATAGCCGTCGTAACGTCCGATTTTCTTTAGACTGTTTTTGTGCATAACATTAGGACCCGAGAACCCCCTGCTAGATTATGACCATTGCCATGTTTAGATAGTTCGTGTTACGAGCTTCGTTTTGATATGTAGTTCGTTCGATTCCGATGCACGGTTTAGGAGAAACGACCGTTTCAAGTAACGGCGTTTCGCGAACGAAACTTTTCCCCTCGCCTTACTTTGAAACATAGGTTAAAGACCAAAAAGGGTTAATTAATGTATGAAACATTTATGGTAAGTGTGTTAGGCAGTTGGTAAGACACTCGCGAAGGAATCGCATTAAAACTCGTAAAGGTTAAATTATTAAAAATGGTGGAGCCGAGGGTACTCGAGTGACTTAAGAGAATCAGTAAGCGCAGAATAAGCGTTAGAGTCTAAGTTAGTTAAAGTATAGATTTACAAGTGACTTTGGTTTAATTCTAACTTACTTGTTGCTTATAGGTTACCAGACTCGTCCCGAGCCATTCGTAACCCCCAGTCGCTCAGGCAAGTTTTCTACCCGATATACTGTTGTTGTGATGTAAATATATGTATATGCATTATCTTGTGATAGTGCATGATTGTTATTAGCAAATTTTGCGATATATTGGAGCATGCTGATATGGTATATATGCATGTCTGTTTCGTAATCTGGTTATCTATCTGTTGATTTCAATGCTTATAGTTGCATAATACCTATGCTAGAAATAAGCAAGTAGTTGCGTATACCCTTAATATAGGGGATAAAAGGTGAACATATTTCTAAACCGGGAGTCGATGTTCCCGAGTATATTATATATATATATATATATATATATATATATTTATATATATATAGATATAGTTTTTAAAACTATGGATCGAATAAGGTTTATTCGATACCTTTATTTTACTTAATTGAATATTAATTTGAGTATTCATTCGAGGGCTTATGACTCAGTTTATTTTATTATTTGAATATTATTTGAATATTCATTCGAGGGCTTATGACTCAGTTTATATTATTATTGAATATTTTTGAATATTCATTTGAGGATCTATGACTCCGATTATTTGCTGAGATTTGTTCTTTATTTTATTAAAGAATAAGGTGTAAATAATCAAACTTATTTTCGATTATTCAAATAAAGATATTACTTTTGTATAAGTATATCTTTGATTATTTGCTATTCATTTCAAGTATAAGTTTTAATACTTCTACTTCAATTATTTTATAAAGATTATTCTTTATGGGAATATTATTTAAATAATAATATTCAGACATTTTCTAAATATTCTGGGGACTGATTTACTTCATTAAATCAGCTTCACTCCAAACATTCTTAAAAATGTTTTGCGAGTCTTCAAAATGATTTTTTTAAAGTTAGAGCGGATCCCAAAACTCATTTTTTTTAAGATCCTCCTTTCGAAGGGGATTTAAATACTCGCTCAAAACCTGAGGGATCCGGCTCTGTGGTGTGTTTTATATTCGCAACAAGGTTGCTGTTTTGATAAATGAATTGATTACTTACCCAACACTCGGGAAGTAAAATTCTTGGAACAAGTTATTCCATTAACAGGCATCGCCTGGGAAATATCGGTGAGTTCTCCTTTCCAAATAGATACGACTTCTTGGTGGAGCCGTATCAACAAGTTTCTACTTGGGGAAAGTGGGGACGAGCTTTACGTTTCAGAGTCATGGATTTCATCTGAACTAGGAGTGGCGTAAGTGGCCGAGTAGCGCCGGCCCAGCCTTATTATATTGTCCCAAATGGCCTGGAAGTTCCGTTAAGGCGGTCCATTCCTTAGGAGTTCAGTGTTCGGTTGACAAGTAAATCCGACAGGTTCTCCTCTACATGTAGAAAATGGTGGGGTTGTACTACTACGACTGATCATCGTAAGTGGTCTTCCTGGCGCGGCAAACTCCCGTAATGAGTTCATCATCCAATTGGATAATTTCTGCAACACTACCCAGAGCACTTCGATAGAAAGGCTACGGTTGGGCGATTGTTGAGTGTTGGCAGGGTCAAGTTTTCAAAATGATGTTTACATCAAATGAAGTATCTCGTAACTTCATTTTATTTTGATAATATTTTAATGATTTAATCTATTCAAATCTTGCCTTATAGTCTCATCTATGTGATGAACTTTTGAAGCTAATTATAACTTGAACGGTGGTAGTTCAAGTAGTATTTGGGAAAGATATAAGTATATTGGGGTATCTTGTAACTTCATCTTTTAAACTTATATCTAATTAATAATTGTCTTATGAATGACAAAGATTTTCAGAAAAACGTTGAGACAAGGTTAGATATATGAGATCACCTTGCAACGATATTTTTTTTATACAGTTATACACTGGGACTTTGTGTATATTATGCATGGAAGAGGACTTCCAATATTTTGAAAAGTATATATGTATATATATATATACTGAATATTTTGCGATTTCATCGCATTAAGATATCAACTTGGTTCATTTCTTTTGACCAAGACTTTCATGAGTACTATGAGAAGGCTCATATATTGTTAATCATTATACATATTATTTTGGTGGGCTTGCTGCTCACCCTTGCTTTCTTCTTTCATCACACAACATCAGATAGACAAGATGAACCGGACCAAGCTCCCGGTTCGCAAGAGGTTAGGAGACGTTCCGCAGTTTTCTAGAAGCACTGATGCCGCCATAGCTGAGGTAGGAACTATCAATAGGCTAGGCTTTCAACTTTTGATGTATCAGATTATGTATATTTATGAATTGTAATAATGGCAAAGAAATGTAAATTTATTCAGAAACCTGTTTAAGGTGTATTGGCATATAATTGTGGAATAAAACGACTTGTGATTATTTTTGGATATTCATCTCTGAGACTATAACTTGTGGTGTGTGTGTTTATTGTGGGGTCACAGTACAGAGTAGTTGATTATTTATTAAGATTGGGTGTTGTTAAGGGAAATGGAACTCGTGACAACCCGGATCCCCGACCCTGGATTTGGGGGTGTTACAGATGAAAAGAGGTTGAACAGAGAGAAGAGAGAAAACGTAGATGATGAATATAATTTTGAATTTTTGGATTGGCAAAAAAATTGAATTTTAATTTAGGCACAAAATTTAAAATTTCAAAAAAGAAATGCTTGCGGTAGGTTATGAGTTTGAATGAAATTTTTAAATTTTTTAGTTTGGAGCCATTTTTGGTTTGTCAAGTTATTTTTGAATATTCATTATAATAAAATCATTGAAAATGAGATTGAGAAATTCAAATTTTTGGGGTACATCATAAATTGATAATGATTTTGACATCCCTACGGTTGAACCTTTGAAATAAACTTTTTCATAAAAAATTGTGTAACCCTAATTTAACCCCTAAATTTTAATTCTTAAATGCATAACATGTGTTATTCGAATTTATAAAGAGTTGTTTTTTTGTAAAATTTTCTTTATCAATTTTTTTGGTTGAGTAGAATTGTTAGTACATAAAATGACATTTCAAATCATATTTATGATTTTTAAACAAATTTTATATTTTTTGTAATAATTTATTGTTTCCTTGAAATGTTTTGTTTCTTATAATACAATTGCAAATGAAGTTAAAAAAATTCTATTTTTTTGCATACATTGTTACTTTGAAATAATATCGACATTTGTATGGTTGCATCACAGAAACAAAATTTATAAAAAATGCATTGTCTAACCCTAAACTAACCCCTAAATTACAATTATATTTTTGAAACTAATTAATAAATAGCAGTTGGTGGGAAATATATATGGCTATTAGGAAATGTAACTACCCATTTTCTTTCACATTTTTATGAAAAAAATACTTGGTGCATTAGCCAATCACAAGCTAACACATCTGCATATTAATGCTAAGTGGACGGACATCTTCTCTTCTCCCACTTTGAAAGCAAGTTCATCCATTTTTTATGTCAATTATAGCTCTAGTTGTAGCTAAGATAGCCCTCCCAAGAATGATAGAAATTTTTGCATCTTCTTCCATATCCATGATAACAAAATCATAGGGAATATAAAATTTTCCTATCTTAAAAGAAGCATCTTCAAGCACACTAAGAGGATATTTTAAAATTCTGATTGCCAACTGTAGAGAGATATGTGTGGGTTCCAGTTTACCCATCTAAAGCTTATCACAAATTCATTATGGCATTAGACTAACACTTGCTCCAAGATCACATAATGTTATTCTGATTTCAACATCCCCTACTTTGACAGGAATAGAGTAGCTACCTAGATCCACTAATTTTTTAGGAAGATTATTTTACAAAATGGCACTACACTCTGTCGTTAGTGAGACGGTAGAAATTTCTACAATATTTTTCTTCCTTGACAGTATATCTTTGAGAAATTTCGCAGAAGAAGGAATTTCCAATATAGCATCCATGTATGGAATATTAATGTGCAGCTTTTGCAAAAGTTTCAAGAAACTTACCATACTTCTTCTCAAGTTTTTCTTGTGCCAACTTTTGTGGAAAAGGAACAGGTGGTACATATGATTTAACAGGATTAACATTTAGTTCTTTCTTTTCCTCTTCCACTACCTCTTTCTCTATCACTTTTTCAGCTGTTATTTCTTCTTCATGATATTTAGCATTCACAACACTTTTTCTTAATTTCAAATTTGGTTCCCATAATTATTTTCCACTCTTCATTATTACGGCATTGATATGGCCTTTGGTGGTTCCGCAGTTCATCCATGAAGTTGGTCCGAAGACTTGTTAAGTTGGCTCAACTACTTAGCGATTTGAGTAATTACACTTTTCATCAACTTGTTGTGATCCTTCATCTCATTGATACTTGCATCAAAATCATCATTCTTCTTTTCTTGTGTAGAGATGAATCCTTCTAAAAGATTTTTCAAGTTAGATCTTTGTGACTGAACTGGTGGAAGTTGAGCTTGAGCCTAGCTATTTCTGTAGAAGAAATTAGGATGATCTCTCAAATCTGGATTGTACTTGTTGGAGTAAGGATTGTAGTGTTGCCTTTGATTTTTGGTTGTAAAGAACATCTGCTTGTTCCATTCGTAATCCAGATGGACTAAACTGATAAACATTTTGATTGTGTCCGATCACATCACATATCTCGTATGAGGCAACTGTAGATGAAGTTCTAGAATCCAATTGCTCAATTTTCTTAACCATTGCATGCATAGTATCATTCAACATTGTTAAAGCATCAACATAATACTTACCACCCTTCTTAGGATGATATTTATCACTGTATGGATAGTTATCATTAGAAGCCATATCGTCTAACAAATCTTTCATATCAGTGAAATTCTTCTTCATAATAGATCCACCAGAAGCAGCATCAACAAAGATCATGTTCTTGTGTTAACCCATTGTAGGATGTTTGGATCAGCAACCATTCAGGAATTCCATGATGAGGGCATAGTCTCTAAAGCCTTTTGTATCTTTTCCACGCATCATGATGTGACTCCTCGTCATCTTGATGAAAGTTAGATATGTCATTCCTAAGCTTTGAACTATTCGTCTGACTGAAAAAATTGAGTCGGAAGGCCTTTTCCAAACTATCCCATGTATGAACTTGTTTGGTACTTCATTTTTTAACCAATCTTTTGTTGCATCACAGAGAAAGAATGAAAATAATTGCAGCTTTATTGCATCTTCAATA
The DNA here is from genome assembly GCF_009905375.1 of Apium graveolens. NCBI lineage: Eukaryota > Viridiplantae > Streptophyta > Magnoliopsida > Apiales > Apiaceae > Apium > Apium graveolens. Next base: position 275,979,144 of record NC_133652.1, on the reverse strand, counting down.
TTATTGGTCAGCTGTATCATATCATACTTCTCCGAAAAACCTTCAAGATGGTCAATGGAATTTTCAGTACACAATCATGCGAAAAAATTATTAGGACTGATTGGATGAATTGAGGCTTGATTCCAAAGTGGGCAGTTGTGACTATTAGTATGTGAAAACTGGAGATTACGTATTTGGTTTTTGGCATACCCTATTCATTGAGAGATTTAGTTGGTTCACCCATAACTTTCTTACCCACTTGTCTTCTTGCTATAACTTCAATTTCATTATCAAAAGCAATCAAGTTTTTCGTAACTGAACTTCGAGTTTTCGTACAACAAGAAAACGGGCTTTGTGGGTTTTATATCAAATTGCCCACCAAAATCGTTAAAATGTATCAAGTAGCTACTCAATCTCCACGGCGACTCATTTAAACCACTAAAATACTAGTATATATCACTTTGTTAGATTTTTTAAAAAAATTTAACGGAAAACGTTAACTTTAAAAATTTATAATCATATATTTTTGTTAAACTGCCAGACACATGAAATTGAGATAAACAACGAAAGTCCTAATTGAAAGGACATATTCTTTTCATCTCTCTATTGAATTTTACTCAAATTAATATTGCAATTGCAGACCGCCCAACTTTTATTTTACTCGTAAAGATAACGATTATTTTAGGACCAACTAGACAAATATACAGATGAAGATATACATATGGGAGAGAGGCACTCAAGTTTGCTGATAAACCATAATAATCAAAGAAATAGACGACAAACACAACACTTCTGTTAAAAAAATTTAAAAAACTAACGGAGTGATATATACTAATATTTTAGTGGTTTAAATGAGTCGTCGTGGAGATTGAGTAGCTACTTGATACATTTTAACGATTTCGGTGGGCAATTTGATATAAAACCCACAAGAAAACTGGAAACCGATATCAAATAACAAAAAAATAATGGCCGAAGCACAACCAAAAAAATGTAGTTGAGCTAACTCAAAATTTTACTAATCTAATAAAGCTTTGTCCCTGTCAGTTGCGCTAAAAATTGACAAGGTTTTAGTGTGTCTATGAAATAATAATTCCTAAAAAATCCATCTACCTATGTGGAGGGAAGTCATAATTGATCCCAAAAACACAAATGTATCAATTACTCATAATTTTTGACTTGATTTAACTAAACAAGTAACATAATTAAAATTTGAGAGATTATTAAACTAAAAGTATACTAAGCAAATACATTATATTAATCAAATAACTAAAAACATCTTAAATTAAGTATCCCCACTAGCATGAATCAATGCGATTATGATTTTTTGCCCCAATCAATCATATACTACTCAAAGGAAATATACTCTCTATAAAATACCAATAACCGCCCTCGAGTATTAATGGCTTCTCTAAAACACAATCAAGAATATTTTCACGACGTCTTGCAATTTAGAGACATTAAACACAACATCAAAATTTTCTAACAATATGTTCTACCTATTTTCATACAGAAGTCCGTGTCCTTATTGGATAAATCGCAACCGTCTAAGTTTAACTTTCGTTGATAAATAGATATAAGGTTTAAACAATACACATAATCACGTCTAACATGTTATTGTTAATTAAACACAACTTAATAAAGCAAGAGAATGTAATATAATTAAATTAGGGGATTGAAAAAATCAGGCATCAATCATTAATAGGATTCAACTTAACCCTAGATTAAAAATCTACTCGCTCATGACTAGATTAATAAAACAAATAATATGATAAGACCACATAATTAATATTAATAGGAATAAAATATGAAACATTCAATTTCACTAAGAAGAAAAGGAATAGTATCCTCCTTATGTACATCTATATGTATGTATGTATCTCTATATTCTTATGTATATCTCTATTTGTTTCTAATAAAAGTATACAATTACATTTCTTAAAGTGAGTGTATTTTTTCCAAGAAAAATTCGTAGTTGAATTTCTTTAGTAATTCTATGCCGACCCAGTTGTAACTTGATATTTGGACCAATTTTGAATACAAGATATTTCTGTTATTTTCGCGTGGACTGTTGAATTGTCTAACTCTGACTTCAAGAACTCAAGATATGGCCCTAACAGTGAATTACATGCATGGAGTCCAACAAATCTGAATTTTCTTGTAATAAATTTTCAAAGAGTAATTGGCACTTTGTAACCCATTTCTTTGGGTATTTTATCAATTCGGGTCTATATTATATTTTCTTGCAAGTTACACCTTTAAATTTGAATTTCGCTTCATTTTGTACCTGCGGAACAAAATTATGTTGAAATTGTTAATTTGACCGGGGGTAAAATCGGGAAAAAAATTATTCAAGTTTAAAAATACACCTCCATAATTTCAAATTTCAAAAGATTAAAAATCGATTTTGAAGATGTTATTGAGCTAAAATCGCAAGTTCTAGTAACCAAATCGAAGCTCCAATCAAGCCATAACTGATTCTAGCCTCAAAATCACTAAAAGAGGTAAAAAAAACTCGATTCTAGGGTTCTTACTTCGAATTGGGGGTTCGATTTCCAGGCATTTTTCATGAAATTTTATATTACAGATAGCTTTTGTTTGTTATTTGCAATCGATTCATTTATTTATTTATAGATTTGGACTGGGAAATTGAAGGATCCGACGATTTGTTCTTGGAAACCAAAAACTTTCGATTTTACCCATGATATAAAAGTTAAAAACGGTCCATGGGGTGTAAAAGAAAGCGAAATTCAAAGTTAAAGGTGTAATTTGTAAGAAAATAAAATATACACCTGAATCGAAAAACACCCAAAGAAATGGGTTATAAAGTGCCAATTACTCATTTTCAAACTAAGTTCTTATTCTCCAATCCATCCAAATTTAGGTTTTCCTTATTTTTATAATAAAATATTAAAACCAAATTAATAAATTCTAAACCAATGTAAAATAATATCAAATATGAGGAATAAAATCGTATAAAATATATATTATGTGCTCAATCAAAATGAAGATATTCAAGTGAAATAAGAGATGTTTCTTGATAGATGGACTCATTCAATTGTTAACAAGATGAAAGGCATGCCCACACCTTACGAAAATTCTAGTCATGAAAATGCATGAACTCCAAAATCATTAAAAACATGGATTTTTCTCAATTTCCTTAAATCCACCAACTAATACCATAAAATCCCAAACATAATTAATTTTAAAACTGTAAGATTTATAATCTATCAAAATATAAGTAACTATAATACTCAGTATAAACTATATTGCACTTATCAGAGAATTACAGATCTAGGAAGGTTTATCTCTAAATCAGGAGACCAGTGCCTACTCTTCTTCAAAACCTTAAAGAAGATGAAGAACTTTGAATGGACAATTGAGATCCAAGAGGCTTTGAGCAGCTAAAAAAGTACATCGTTGAAGTCGAGTTGTTGGCCAAACCAGCCCGGAAGAAATTCCTATATTTTTCGTGCATTTTCCAAACAAGCAGTGAGAGTCTTACTCGTAAAGAAAGAAAAAAAGGTTAAAAATATTTCTATCGCATGAGCAAAGTGCTACATGGAGCGGAACGGAACTACTCCATTACTAAAAAGGTTCCCACTAGTAATGATAACAACCTCGACGAAGTTGCAACCTTATTCGAGGCACATAAGATTGAGGTTCTGACGGAGCAACCATTGAGAAACATTTTGCACAACCCTAAATTCAGTGGTAGGTTCATTAAGTGGGAAATTAAGTTAGGTATTTAACATCAAGTACAAGACTTGAACAGTCATCGAACCTCATACATTAGAAGATATTATGGTTGAATGCACTATTAACAACCTAGAAATTGGGGGCTAGAGATGGTAACCCAAGAGAAGAAGAAACCAAAAAACAATAATGAAGACTTGACCCGAAGCGAGTATTGGGATATCTATTTTGACGGAGTGTCAACAAAATCTTGTTGTACGGGTCTAGTCTTGTAAAGCCCTGACGGTTCATTATCGAATATTTCCGAAATCTCCCAAAAATGTTGAGAATTATATAAAATTTTCATTTGAACCCTCTAATTATTGTAATTGTTCCTTTAGAAAGTTGAGGTTGTAACATGTTGGTGGAAACTTCTCTAAACCTTACACTTGGTACCATTTGTGGGAGTTGAAGTATATATTCAAAAATTTGAGAGTAAACAGAAAAAAATATTCTCAATAATCTACACCACTTACTCGTACTAGAAAGATTCACACAATTGTATTTAACTCAAAAAAATATTTGATAATTATTGATTATTACAAACTTTGAAATATTATCCTACTTGTTGGACTACATGGAACAAATTAGACTGTGTGTAGTACAATATCTTAATAAACATGTAACTTACTAGGAACCGGAACCATGTAGAAATGCTAAAGGCATGTACTAAGAAGACTATTTTAGATATTTTCAAGATCATTTTACATAATATAAAATAATGTTTAGCTTGTGTTATTTTTAACACAAGTTGATATACTTTAAAGAAAATTAAAAAAGTGAAATTAAATTTTAATTAAAATTGAATAAGTTAGGTTGCAGTTTACAAGTTTATCCACTTTAAATAAAATTGAAAGTGTTAGATAAAATATTAATTAAATTTGAAATAAATGGGTTGCAAACGAAACTGAAGTAAGTTCTAATTTAACCTATTCCAATGATTATATCTATTTTATATTTAATAAATGGACTACATTTAATATTGTACTTGCTCTGACAGGTTCATCTTGCAATTCTGAATAGAGTAGTTACGCATCTTTTAACTCAATTATTTGGGCATTTTTTTATCGGGTTTATATATATTTTCTTACAAATTGCATCTTTAACTTTGTATTTCGCGTCATTTTGCACCCTTTTCGATTGTTACATCAGAGTTAAAATCGGAAAAATTCTACTATCCAACAACAACTCACCGGATCTTTAATTTTTCAGTCCAAACTTTGAAATAAATATATGAATCATTGCAAATGACAAGGAAAAGCTATCTATAATATTAAATTTTATGAAATATGCTCAGAAATTAAACCCCTAATTCAAATTAAGAACTCAGGAATCGAGTTAATGTTTTTGTACCTCTTTTAGTGATTTCGAGGCTAGAATCTGTTATGGTTTGATGAAAGTTTCGAATTTTTTACTAGAACTTGAGATTTTAATTCAATAACATCTTGAAAATTGATTTTTGATCTTTGAATTTGAAATTATGAGGTGCATTCTGTTATAAACTAAATTTAAATAATTGTTTTCCTGATTTTACTCATGATCAAATAAACAATTTTAACAAAATTTTGTTTCAGGTGCAAATTTTAAGAAAATATAATATAGATCCGAATCAAAAAAAACCTAAGAAAAATGGGTTACTAATTACTCTTCAAAATGTACATGAGTAATGTGTGTGTACATATCGATCTCGAAATGCATGTGCATGTATATATTGTAAAATTTGTTTAATTTGATGTGTTTATCACTTGTAATTGACTTCATATGTATTATTTTTTGAGTTTTTAACTGCCGAATAAAAAGATCAGGGTGATTAAAGCGAAGGACATGCATTCATATGTCCATCAACGGTTCTAATTACGTACGTGAATAAAATTAGACAAGAGCAATTTATTGAAGGGTGCCAAGAAAGGTGTCAACGTCATGACATGGTGTGACATGATGTGATTTGGCACCCTTGTTGTCCCTTCGTTGAAGTTGAGAGATGTTATTATGGTGCCAAATGAGTTGACATGTGTGCCAATTGGTGGTGTCAAAAGTGGCATCACATAAAGTAGGGTGCCAACTGTTAGGTCACACACACTGTAGAAGGGGGTTGAATACAGTGTTTACTACAATTAAATCGAATATAAGAACTCAAGTAACAGAAAATAGATTTTATTCAATACAATAAACTCTGTTACAATATGGAACTGTCCTCTCTCAGTTCTGAACAAATTATCACGAGAGCTGCTAGGGTTATAAAGAATAATAACTTCGATAATGATAACACATATAGTGTAAACCCTATACTTGTGTTTATATAGTACACAGTTACAAGATAAATTCTAATTTATATGGAATATAATTCTGCTTCCTAAAATATATCAACTAGTTATCTTTTCTTCCAAGTATTCTATTCTTCATAGAATTCTTTCTTCATGCATATTTCTTTATGTCTTAGTCTCGATCTTCTTTCCTTTCAGTCAGTCGCCTGCCTTATCTGAAATTCATCTTAAGTCCTGATATTATCTCTTGATAAATATCTTCTGATAACTTAAGTTCTGAACTTAAGTTCTGATATCTTAAGTTCTGTCTTCAGTATAAGTGCTGATTTTTAGTTAAGTACTGATTTGTCCTATTAGGTAAGATCTGAAAACTAAACATAAATCATATTACACATGACATTATCAGATATATCTAACAATCTCCCCCAACTTGTAAATTAGCATAATATATAAATTCAACAGATATTTGATGATGTCAAAAACATTAAGTACAAATGCATGAGAATTTGACTAGATAACTACAACTTACAGTCCTTTTAGCTTTACCATCTTTGCTTTCTGATAACAGCTTCAGTCTGTATATACTTCAGAATTTAAGCAGTTGTAGATCTTTGACTTGGCTTTAATTTCTGATCTCTTTGATATCAGGAGTTGTTCTGAGATAGTTCTTCAACAAACATCTCTCAGCATATTCAAGTTCATTGATCATCCTCCTTTTAGCATTTATCAATTCAACTGTATCTTCTCCAGTTTGAAAAATAGCTGCTCTGAGATAATTTATCTTAACTTTTCTTATCTCCTGATCTAGTCTAATCAGATATGCCTTGTCAGACTCTAGATTGAATTCCACAGCCTTATAACCCAGAAAAGTAGTTATAATCTTAGCAGAGTTAGGCTTCATTTTGACAATATCACCTTTGTGATCTCTGTACTTGGGACAGTATGTGTTGTCAGTCTTTACAGTATAAAGCTTCTTGTGTCTTTGAATTTGAGACTTTAAATAACCTGCAGCACTATCTGTTAATCTGTCTTCCACTTGAAGTAGGAATAGAACATGTTCCAGTTCCTCAAAATACTTCAGTGGTATAGCATTCTGCCTAATCTGGAATACCCTTCCATCTGTCATAAAATATAACAAGATATGTTCTTTCAAAAAGTTATGGTAAACCATTTGTACAGATTCAAGTTGATTCAATCTTTCAGGAGTTGCTCCAACACCTGGTTCACTTAAGGAAGTTGGATCATTGGTAGTGTTATGTACTCTTCTTTCATCAGAACTACCCAATCCAGATTTATCTCTTGCTTCCTTTCCTGTAACAACTCTTGCTTCAAAACCACTTGTTGCAGTCTTCAAAGGTTGAGCCTGTTTAGCTTTGGTGAATCCTGGTTGGAGTATCTTTGAAGGTTTAACATGAGCAATGTCAAAGGTTTCCTTTTCCTTATCTTCTGATATCAAGCCAACTTGAGCTATGTCAGAGGTTGCTTGCTTCACTGTCATATCAGAACTTACTATATCTTGACTCTGAACAACATGAGCCATGTCAGAGGTTGTTTGAAAAATCTTCTTATGCATCAGAGTAAGATTAGCATCTTCTTCATCATCAGTTATATCTTCATCCATGACTGGCATATAAACCTTTACAGGTTCATCAACTTTTTCTTTGCCCTTGGACCTTGGATCAATTTCCACTTGTGATTTGGCTTTGGTTGCCTCAGAATTTGTTCTTTCCTTTATCACAATACCCTAAGGTTTTGGAAATTTCTTTTCAACAATAGAAGCTTTATATTTTATCTTGACACCTTCTGCTTTGAGTCTAGCTTCTTCTTCCTTTAGACTCTCAAAGTCCATTCCTGGATTTTTTTTAAGAAATAACTCCCTTGAAATTTCTTCATCAAGTTCTAAATGTTCACCAGAACTTATCCTTTTACCAGTATCAGAACTTATTCTTCTCCCAGTATCAGAATTTGTTCCTTGACTTGTAATTCTAACTTTACTTGATGAAAGTCCTTTGCCTTGACCTTGACCTCTACCCTTGTTAGAGTTTCCCTGGTCATCATTTCCATCATCATTTCCTTTCAGTGTCTGAATAGATTTGCATTTGGATTTAATCACTTTCTCCCCCTTTTTGGCATCAGCAGGTAAAAGAAGAGAGACAAGCAATTCCACTGAGGATTGGATCTCATTGAGTTGATTCTGGTGAGAAGCTTGATTCTTCAAAATTTCTTCAATTTGAGTTTGTTGCTTCTCCTGAGTTTTCTCAATGTACGCAATTCTGTCAAAGGTTGGCTTGAAAAATCTGTTTTTTTCAAGTTTCACATTCATATCTTGTCAGATCAAAGTTTCTTGAATTTTATTCACCTTGGCATGAGTTGTTGAGTGTTGACCTTGAAGGTGCCTAGTACTCAATGTAGTAACTCTCAGTTGTGCCTTGAAATCATCATTTATCAGCATTTCATCAGCTTTTGCCAGATGCTTAGAAAGAATCTTTTCAGAAGGAACAAAACTAACTGTGTTCCATTCCTTAGTCCACTCATTTCCTCCAGGAATTTCACTCCAAGGTACTGGTACTTCCCCTGTAACAAACTTCTTGACTAAATCAACTTTATTAACTTTTTGTTGAGGTGCATGTCCTGATGGACCAGCTACATCAGCATCTAAATTAGCAGCAGCTTCACCAGTAGTTTCTTCATTGGCAGCATCAGAACTTGTAGATCCTGGAGTATCAGCATCCTCAGATAAAATAGCAGTATGTGAGGCTATAGATGCTTCAACATTATCCTCTAAATTCTAATCTGCAGCCAGGTTCTGATCAACATCCAAAATTGATGTTGTTGGTGGAGTGAGTTGAATTGGTGGAGCTTCCAAGTACAAAACCTCAGGCACAATCAGGTTATGAATATCAATTTCAGCACTTGTACCTGGTTCTTCAGTATGTACTGGATCAACTATAGGTGACATAGGAGGTGTAAGAATTCTGTCCTGAGCAGTTTCTTGTTGTGCAGAAGGAAGTGATTCAATAACAATTGGTTCTGTTGAGATCAGAGATTCCTGATCCCCTTCCTTAGCTGCTTCCACTACATCCTCTGAATCTGACTCAACTATGTCCCTGTGAGCTCTCTGTTTCTTTAAATTTTTTAAAGGTGGAGACACTGTAGGAGCTTTATCATCAGATTTTAACTTTCTTAGCCTTTTGAGGGGCCTAAAACTCCCAGTTATAGTATCTTTCTGAGAAGAAACCTTCTCAGCTTCAACAACAACAGGTTCTGATATGGGAACCTGTTCCTCAGTTGTTTCCTCAAATCAACATAATTTAATCAAAACATTCATCACAAAATAAAATTAAAAATCGATGAAGTAAGGATTAATAATTTGCAATTAAACATGCACAGTCACATAATTTGAGAAACAAAGAACAGATCTTGTAATTTAAAGAAAATTTCATTGATATATCAGATGAGTACATTTCATGAAATTTATCAATTACATGCAATTACAAAATAGTCCTATTCTACGATTCTTCACATCAACAGCCCTAGTCCTAGTTTAAGAAGACCTAATGACTAACTCCTTCTGCTGCTGATGAAAAGCACTACAAGTCGGATGACCCGTTCTTGCTGACGGGGAGCTTCTCTCCTTTCTTCTTCCAACCTATCAAGATGGAGGTGATACTCCATTGATAAGAACAAAAGTTCTGTGTTGTGGAACAGAGTTCCAAAGCTCATCAGGAATGGCGGTGACATGCCAGTCCTGTTGCCATTCATCACAACTCAACTCGATATTAAAGGTTTCATAGTTCAGGAACATGTTGAAATGGACCATTTTTGTTGATATAAATAAAAAGAGAGTAAGTTTTTAAGAAAATGAAAGATATTTTGGCTGGAATGAATGATCGGTTTAAATAACCAATAGAATACTAAGGGACGCGAGGACTGGTTAAAAAATTACAAGTAAAAATAATGGCCCTCCGACTCCCTAGACTTATGTGTAATAATAACAGTCAGTAAAAGATCTAAAGCCAGAGTTAATAGGCACGGGATATAATAATAATTATTGTACGCATGCAGTTTTTCAAGACATACACGCTAACCACTAACCAATAATGATTATGACTGTTTTATCTCACATAAACCAATATTCTGTAAAAATATAATCGTTCAGGTTATGACCAAAAATAAACCAAGTAAATAAATACTGCCACATCAGAATCAGAACTTGATTATTATCAGAATTTAAAAGTCATCAGAATATGGCTCCTTTACCCGAAAAGTGAATGTGTATTCCTGTAATTCTTCACACAAATACTGATATGGTTTCATCAGAACTTAATCATCAGAATTTCCATTAGAACTTGTCCTCAGAATTTATGCAATTTGACACATAAACTTTTAATCTAAAACAACATTTATCACCACAGTAATTTTTCATCATTCATATGGAGTGTAAGTGTGTGCATTAAGCTAAATATCAGACAAAGAGTAAAGTCTGATTCACTTCAGTACATCTTAGAAATAAGGCATAACTAAGAACTTTGCTCAAAACCTGTCATTATTCTGAAGTCTACTTTAGAATGAGTTCATGCATGAGTCCACCTCAACTGTTTTGTACTCATTTTATGTATCTTTTGAAATTCCATTTTATAGTGGCTTCTCAGTGTAAGTGAGTCATGACTACTTATCAGAATTTATGCTGTTATCAGAGTATTTCTCCAGTAATCATAGAGTGTGAAAAGTCACCAAGAAAATTTTATTTTGATTTTCTAATGCATATTACTTAATACCAGCAATGCACTTGGGTCTTCCCTTCCACATTTTTACTCTAGATCTCAAAGGAGTACCTGATATTTATTTCTTTTCTTTTCTTTTTCTTTTGATAAGTGAGGCTTATCAGCACTTAGTACATCCATCAGATTTACTAACATCGGAACTTAATAGATAAGAAGCATTTATTCTAGTTTTTAACTTAGTAATAAGATACACAAAGTAAACTTAACTAAGCTCAATATCAGAATTTGCTTGTGTTAAAAGATTTCCACATAAACAATTACTTCAAACATGGGATCTTTAGTATATTAAAGACTACTAGGTCAGCATCTAGTACAGTTATCCTCATTGGATTGAATAGTCACAGAAACATTTATATCACTATCAGAGTTTAGAAATTCACATCAGACAACAATCAGCACTTAAGCAAATTTCAATTTAAGCACAGAATACACAAAGATAGTAATATTTGTAAATACTGACCATAAAGTCTGATGTATCAGAACATAAACTAAGCAGATTTAGAGAAAGAACCTGAAACCATTCCAAGTTCATTTACCAATCTTGTAAAAGTAGCTTCACACAGTGGTTTTGTGAAGATATCTGCTAGTTGTTAATCTGTTGGAACAAAATGCAATTCCACTGTACCTTCATCCACATGTTCCCTTATGAAGTGGTACCTAATGCTGATGTGCTTTGTCATTGAGTGTTGAACTGGATTACCTGTCATAGCAATAGCACTTTGATTATCACAGTAAATAGGGATTTTAGAAAATTCTAACCCATAATCCAGTAACTGATTCTTCATTCAAAGAATCTGTGCACAACAACTTCCTGCAGCAATGTATTCTGCTTCTGTAGTTAATGTGGAAATTGACCTCTGTTTCTTGCTAAACCAAGAAACCAATCTGCCTCCAAGAAATTGGCAGCTTCCACTTGTGCTTTTCCTGTCAATTTTGTATCCTGCAAAATTTGCATCTGAGTAACCTATTAGCTTAAAGTCTGATTCTCTAGGATACCACAATCCCAGATCAGTTGTACCCTTAAGGTACTTGAAAATTCTTTTCACAGCTGTTAAGTGAGGTTCTCTTGGATCTGCTTGAAATCTTGCACAAAGACAGGTAGCATACATGATATCAGGTCTACTTGCAGTTAGATAGAGTAGTGAACCAATCATACCTCTGTAATCATTAATATCTACTGAGTTACCAGTATCCTTATCCAACTTTGTTGCAGTGGCTATAGGAGTGGATGCACTTGTACAATCTTGCATTCCAAATTTCTTCAACAAATTTCTGGTGTACTTAGATTGACAAATAAAAGTTCCTTCTTCATTCTGCTTGACTTGAAGCCCCAGAAAATAGTTAAGTTCTCCCATCATACTCATTTGATATCTTGACTGCATCAGCTTGGCAAACTTCTTACAAAGTCTGTCATTTGTAGAACCAAAAATGATATCATCAACATATATTTGCACCAAAAGTAAGTCCTTTCCATGGTTGAGGTAGAACAGTCTTTTGTCAATAGTCCCTCTGTTAAATCCAATTTCCAGAAGAAACTGAGCTAAAGTCTCATACCATGCTCTTGGAGCTTGCTTAAGGCCATAAAGTGCTTTATCAAGCCTGTAGACATGATTGAGAAATTTGGGATCTACAAAGCCTGAAGGTTGTTCAACATATACCTCTTTTTTCAATTCTCCATTGAGAAAAGCACTTTTCACATCCATTTGAGAGACTTTAAACTTCTTGTGAGCAGCATAAGCCAAAAATATCCTTATGGCTTCCAATCTAGCAACTGGTGCAAATGTTTCATCATAATCAATTTCCTCATGTTGAGAGTATCCTTTTGCAACCAGCCTTGCTTTGTTCCTTGTTATTATGCCATCACTGTCAGTTTTGTTTCTGAACACCCACTTTGTACTAACAACAGACCTGTTCTTTGGTCTTGGCACTTGGATCCAGACTTTATTTCTTTCAAATTCATGTCACTCTTCCTGCATTGCTTGCACCCAATCAGTATCTTGAAGAGCTTCTTCCACTTTCTTTGGTTCAGTCTGAGAAAGAAAAGAATGATAGAGACATGTATTTGATGTAGCTGTTCTAGTTCTGACACCTGCATCAGGATTTCCAATAATTAAGTCAGGTGTATGTGCTTTAGTCCACTTCCTTGCAGATGGAAGGTTTTCTCTAGAACTGGATGCTCCCCCATGATCCATGCTATCTCCATCAACTTTTTCTGATGCTCCTCCTGAAATTATGCTCTCTGAGTTGGATCCTTCAGAATTTGATTTTCCAGAAATATCAGAACATGAGTTTCCAGAATTATCAGAACTTGGCCCATCAAAACTTGACGAATCAGAACTTGAAGAGCCTGTTGTAGATTCTAATGCTTCTTGAGATATGGTTGGATCTTCAGTATGCTCCCCCTGCACAGGTGCATTTTCTTTAGGCGTAGTCACCACATTTTCAATAACATCAGAGTTTAATCCATCAGAGTTTGTAGTATCAGGATTTAGACTGTCAGGATTTACAGAATCAGAATTTAAAACTTCATTTTCGAATCTCAGCTGATCATGATCATTGAAATCTTCAAGTCCATTAATCTTCTTATCATCAAAAGAGACATTGATAGATTCCATGACAACCCTTGTTCTTAAATTGTAGACTCTGAAGGCTTTTATAGAAAGTGGATATCCAACAAAAATTTCTTCATCAGCTTTTAGATCAAATTTGGATAGCTGTTCAGGATGAGCCTTAAGAACAAAACACTTGCATCCAAATACATGAAAATACTTCAGATTTGGCTTCTTTTTCTTCACCATCTCATATGGTGTTTTTCCATGCTTGTTGATAAGTGTTGCATTCTGAGTAAAACAAGCAGTTTGCACAGCTTCAGCCCAAAAGTAGGTTGGCCACTTTGCTTCATCAAGCATAGTTCGTGCAGCTTCAATAAGAGTTCTATTCTTTCTTTCAACAACTCTGTGGAGTTCCAGGAGCAGAAAATTCCTGCTTTATTCCATGGTCTTTGCAGAACTCTTCCATGATCAAATTCTTGAACTCAGTGCCATTATCACTTCTTATGATCTTCACAGAATCTTTGACCAATTTATCCAGTTGCTTGACATGATCAATCAAGATAGATGCAGTTTCACTTTTTGTGTGCAAGAAATACACCCATGTGATAAGGCTCAAGAATTGATGATTCAGTCTTGCTCTTGAATGAAGATTTTCTTTGTTTTGCCTTCTGACATGAATCACAAAGGCCATCAGGAGCAAATACTGATTTTGGCAGTCCTCTCACAAGATCTTTCTTGATCAGTTCATTTATATTGTTAAAATTTAAATGAGAGAGTTTCTTGTTCCAATCCCAGCTTTCTTCAATTGATGCTCTACTTAACAGACAGATTGTAGAACCATCAGTACTTGTTGAAAGCTTGGCTTCATAAATGTTACCATGCATGTATCCTTTCAGAACAACTTTGCCTGTAGATTTGCTTACAACTTCACAGTGTTCTTCAAAGAAATCCACATGATAACCTCTGTCACAAATTTGACTCACACTTAGCAGATTGTATTTAAGTCCTGAAACCGGAGCTACTTTTTCAATGATGACATTCCCAAGATTGATATTGCCATATCCCGGAGTTTTTCCAATGTTGTCATCTCCATAAGAAACACCTGGGTCAGCTTTCTCCATAAAGTCTGATAGCAGGGCTTTATTTCCAGTCATATGTCCTGAACATCCACTGTCCAGAACTAGGATATTTTTCCTGTTGCCCTGCAATCACAAAGACCACTAATGATTAGTTTTAAGGACCCAGACTTGCTTGGATCCTTTGGCCTTTTTAAGTTTGTTAACATTTGCAGCGGATTTAGCATCAGAGTTTATGTTAACAGTTTTCTTATCAGAATTTGTAATATCAGACTTTGCGTCAGAACTTACACTAGAAGGAATAATGCTAACTTTCTTTACAGAAGGTTTTATTTGATAATAATCATAGTACAAACTATGATATTCCTTACAAGTATAAATGGAATGCCATAAACTACCACAATGAAAATAAGGATTTTATGGCTTATATCTAACAGACTGACTCTTAATTCCTGACTTAGAGGGTAAGGAGTTTATATTCTTATTCTTCCTGCAAAAAGAAGCCAGATGGTTATAATTTCCACACATGTTTTTCTAGGAGCATTAGGAACGGGCATATAATTGTTACTTTTGTTCACACCTTCCTTTCCATTCCTATTTTTCTAGGTGGCTTTACCTTATTTACATTCTTAACATCTTTCAGCTTATGCTTAAGCTGCTTCTTAGTCATTAAGCCTATGTTAACTTCAGTTGGCTTATCCTGTTTAGGTTTGTCAGAAGTTACTTTCTCCTTAACTTCTGATTTCTAAATTTCAGACTTTGCAGTTACAAACTTAACAGGATTTACCTTTGGTTTTTGTTTAACAACTATAGGCTCAGTTTCTACAGTTCCCTTACTGTTCTTACCATCTCTATAGCCTAAGCCCTCTTTCTAGTTTCCACTACTAAGAATATCCTGAGTTGCTTTATCAGAGTTAGTCCAAGTCATGATAATTTCTCTTTCATTTTCTAACTCAGTTTTTAGATATTGATTCATTTTTAGCACTTCATCCCTAACATAAAAGGCATCATCTCTATCTTTCTGAGTTTGATGAAACATGACTAACTCTTTTTCTAAATAATCATTCCTCTTTTTATAAGCAAGATTTTCAGAAGTTAATCTTTCACATGTTAAAGTTTAAACTTTATAACTAATGAACATGGTTTTAAGATATCTTCTCAACTCAGTAATATCATCAGTATGAAAGGCATAAGTAGTTTGAGGTACCTTTAAGTCAACAGTATCAGAATTGCTATCAGCATTTGCCATCAAGGCATAGTTTTCCTCATCCTCAGAATCTGAAGCATCTGACCAGCTTTTCTTCTTTGTGACAAGAGCCTTGCCTTTGTCACTTTTCCCTTTTCTGCAATCAGGAGATATGTGGTCTTTCTCACCACAGTTGTAGCATTTAACATTTGAGTAATCTTCTCTGTCAGACTTTCCTCCTTTGCCTTCAGATTTTCTGAAACCTTTCTTATCAGAACTTGCACCTTTCCTGGAAAACTTCTTTCCTCTCCTGAATTTCCTGTATGCAATCTTTGTGATTCCTTTTACCATAAGAGCACACACCTTCAACATCTCCTCATCAGGGTCCATCTCAGGTATACTTTCAGTTTCTGAGTCATCATCACTATCAGAACTTGATGACTCAGCATCAGACTTTATGATGAGAGGCTTTCCCTTGCCTTTCTTTGAGGCAGCAACTTTGGGACTTTCCTCCTCAGCCACAAAAGCAATTGTCCTTGACTTTCTTCCATTCCTCTTGCTTCTTTGTTCCATCTCAAGTTCATGAGTCTTGAGCATCCCATAAATTTCATCAAGAGTTGTTTCATCAAGATTATAGTTGTCTCTTATTATTGTGGCCTTCAAATCCCATCTTTTAGGAAGAGCTGACAGGAATTTAAGATTTGAATCTTCAATATCATACTCTTTGTCAACTAGTGACAAATCATTCAAGAGTTTGACAAATCTGTCATATAAATCAGTTTATGACTCATCGGGCTTTGAGTCAAAGTGCTCTTACTCTTGAGTGAGTATAGTCTTCATGTTCTTCTTGATTGAATCAGTTCCCTGACACCTTGTTTCCAAAGCATCCCATATCTCTTTTGCAGTTTTGCATTGAATTACCCTGTTTGACATGACATTATCAATGGCACTATGCAGCAAGTATCTTACCTTTGCATCCTTCGCAATCGATAAGATATCTTCATCAGTGTAATCATTTTTTTCCTTTGGTACAGACTTTGTTGGATGACCTGCAACTTCCACAGAGAGTTTGGTTCGCATATGTGGTCCTTCATAAATTCTGTCGAGATATTCTGGATATGTAGCTTCCAGAAATATAGCCATCTTTACTTTTCATATGGAATACTCAGAAGGTTTCAACATGGGAACTCTTATAGTCTCATATCGACTATGAGTTATGGTTTTTGGAGGTTCTTCAGTTTTGGTGGGCTTGGTTGGAGTTTCTTCTTCAGACATGATTGTTTTTGGATCTTAAACGGTTGGTGTGTTAACAGATCGGCTTTGTTACCACTTGTTAGGTCACACACACTGTAGAAGGGGGTCGAATACAGTGTTTACTACAATCAAATCGAATATAAGAACTCAAGTAACAGAAAACAGATTTTATTCAACACAATAAACTCTGTTACAATATGGAACTGTCCTCTCTCAGTGATGAACAAATTATCACGAGAGCTGCTAGGGTTATAAAGAATAATAACTTCGATAATGATAACACATATAGTGTAAACCCTATACATGTGTTTATATAGTACACAGTTACAAGATAAATTCTAATTGATATGGAATATAATTCTGCTTCCTAAAATATATCAACTAGTTATATTTTCTTCCAAGTATTCTATTATTCATAGAATTCTTTCTTCATGCATATTTCTTTTTGTCTTAGTCTCGATCTTCTTTCCTTTTAATCAGCCTCTGCCTTATCTGAAATTCATCTTAAGTCCTGATATTATCTCCTGATAAATATCTTCTGATAACTTAAGTTCTGATATCATAAGTTTTGTCTTCAGTATAAGTGCTGATTTCCAGTTAAGTACTGATTTGTCCTGTTAGGTAAGATCCGAAAACTAAACACAAATCATATTACACATGACATTATCAAATATATCTAACACCAACTTCATTTGTGGTCTCAATGCACTACAAGAAAAATGACTAAATTTAACTAGTCAAAAACAGGTCGTATATAGCTAAATTCGATTGCTGGCGGTTGATTTAGCTAAATGTGACCGGTTTTGACATCAGTTGTACATATAGGAGTGATATTTAGTAGGTCGGTTGTATTTAATCTAAATTCGATCACCTAAATTCGACCGGTCAAATACGACCGCCTAAATTCGACCGGTCACTTTCGATTGAAGACGGTCAAATTTGATTTGAATTTTTTCAGTTAAAATTTAAAATCCCACACAAACAATTAAATTTTTGAAAAAAATTAAAAAGTCGACCCAAAAAAAATTCGAATTTATATGGTGGAAAATAAAATTTTAAATTCAACTAGCTTCAGTTGAATTAACAAGCACCAACTTTAAAAAAAAATACCGGAAACTGAAAAAATTTCATATTTCAGCGAACTTCACTGCTAACTCTAACTCTGGCAAACCAAAACAAGCTCAAATCATCATTTTTTTAACTACTTTGTGAACACCAAACAATCCAAAACTACATCAAAATCCAAAACTAACCATAACAAAATCATATCACTGTTGAAAGGAAGATAAGGCTTTTGGTGCAGAAGAGATTGTGACGATGAAGAAAATAGTGGAGTGCTAGAGGGTGAGAATAGAGGCTGAGAATGTGAGATTCAAAGTTTAGGGGAAGAGTAAGGTTAAGAGGAAATAGGATTATGATTATTAATAGGTTTATGGGCCGATGTCTTTGTTTTTTCTTTGGATTAAATAGCCGATGTTTGTTAATAAACAATATTTCACAAATTTAAATTAAAAAAATTGTCAAAACAGTCAAATAAGAATTATAGATATTAAATTAGAAGAAATATTAAGAATTTAAAATTATAACTTACTATGTAACATTGTATTTGTTGAAAAGGAATATTTTTAATTAAAAAATGCCAAGGTTTTGCCGAAAGTAACGGTGGTTCATGATAATTTGATGATTGAAATGTAATAATTTATTTTAAATTTCATTACATAAAATATAAAAATTACCTGTGACGAAAATACATGAAATATGAAAACAAATTTGTTTACATGGCTAGTGTACGGCGTTTTACTCTAAATTGATTCATCTGTCCAATTTGTTACAGTGGATTGTTTATGAGGAACATTCTAGGTTAGGATGTCAATTTCTAAATTTAATTTTGTTAAAATAATTAAGGTCTCTACTGATTAAAAATTCTTGAAATTTTACATAAAATATTTGTTTTAAACCATTTTAACATATGTACGGTTAAATCGTTTAAAATTTATTTCAAATATGAGGAATATTTTACGGTTAGGATCTCAACCCCTAAAATTGATTTTGTTAAAATAATTAAAGTCTAGTGATTAAATATTCTTGAAATTTTATATATATATAATTTGTTTTTAACTATTTTAACATCTATGTACGGTTAGATCATTTAATATTTATTCTAGGGTTAGGATCTCAACCCATAAATTTAATTTTGTTAAAATAATCAAAATCTAGTCATTACAAATTCTTGATAATTTGCATATAGCATTTTTTTAACCATTTTAACATCTATACTCGTTTAAAATTTATTCCAAATAGGAGGAACATTATAAAATTAGGATCTAAACCCCTAAATTTGAATTTTTTTAAAAAAAATATTTAAATATTTAAATACAAAATACAAAAAAATAATTAAAATTCTCTCATCACGTATATTTTTTCGTTACAAAAAATATTTATACATGTGATTAATTTTATCCTTGTATATTAATATATATATTTATTTATTTATTTATCATATACAATACTATTTAAATTTTTAAACTTTGTTTTGTATTTTCAATTTTTTTTTTCAATTCAGCAAATTTAGAAAAGAAGATTGGGAAAATATCCCGCTAAATTCGACTAATACCCGTTAAATTTAGGAGTGTCAAATAAATTCATCTGCGGGAAAAATTCCCTCCAATTTTTGGTAAGGCTAAATTCGGCCGTGTACATATATACGAGTCGAATTTTGCATTACTAAATTCGACCGTAAAAAAACTGGTCGAATTTAGCACTACTAAATTCGACCGTATAGAAAACTGGTCGAATTAATTGCTAAATTCAACCGCACTGTTTCAACCGGATTTAAATTGGACCGGTGGCGGTTGTATTTAGCCGTGCCCGGTCAAATATTTAGGTTTACTCAAAATTCAACTGAATTCGGCCAAATTTAGTCCGGTTGAAGTACATAAAATATCATTTTTATAATAAATTTCTATTATGCATTTTTTTAATTAAATTAGTGAAATTGAGAGTATTTTTTGAAAAAATGAAAACGATATAAAACGGAGAAAATTTAAAATATAATATTTTTGATTATGCGGCAAAGTTGCCACCTTTGAGCCTTGAGCTGTGCCAACCATCAGAGGAGCTGCTCTAAAGTTACATGCAAAAGCATATTCGCATCAGATTTGTTCATGATATATTTAGCTTACATAAGTATTATTATCTTTCCTCCGTCTTCATTCTTCAACTATTAAGGATCCTGACATACACACAAATAGGCTGCAACGTCACTCATACCATATTAGTATTATCTCCAATAACTTTAACTGTACTGCAATCGGAGTAATGTGATATAGTTTCCAATGCAGATGGAGTTTTCGAATACCATTTAGCCCAGAAGAGGTAATTCAAAAAGTTGATGAAGCTCAGTCCTGCTAACAGCCAATAGAAAAGATCCAACCTATCATTATTCAGATCATTCTCAGCAAGCCAACCGCAATTTGAAGAAGTAGCTGTGATCTTGTTTACTAAAGAAACTAGTAGCGAGCTTAAATAAAAACCAAAAGAATATGAACAATAGGTCATGGCTGTTAAAAAGGATTGCATCCCTTTAATCTTCTGTTTATAGAAGAACTCAATCAATCCGATAGCTGTGAACATTTCTGACAAACCAAAGATTAAATATTGAGGTGTTATCCAAAAGATTGAAATTATTTCATTGTTCTTTACAGCTGCAACCCTTCTCTTTTGTTCCATCACCGCAGCTGCAACCATTGAAAAAGTTGCAATGAATAGTCCAAACCCAATCCGCTTTAGAGGGGTGATACCGGACTCATGACCTGTGATTTTCCTTGCCAGTGGTACGAAAAATGTATCATAGAGAGGGACTAGAAAAATTAGGATGATGTAAGGGATGGCTTGAAGCGAAGCAGGAGGAACGTGGAAGGATGTAGTAAGTTTAGAGTTCATGGAACTTCCTTGTTGAACCGAGAATGTTTGAAGTTGAGCTAAAGTTGTGTTAAAAATTATGGTACATGCAAATATTGGAATGACGGTTATTAGGGTTTTTACTTGTTCAACTTGGTTAATGGTGCATAGTTTCCATGGACTTTCAGTACTGCTTGTGTTGCTATCTTCTTCCATTTTGATGCAAGCTTTGTCTAAGAATCTGCAATTAGTTAAGTAATCAATTTTATATATTTTTAATAAAAATATGGAAAACACTTGAAAGCTTGCAATGCAGTAGTACTCATATATGGTCATGCTTTCCCAAGTAGCTATCTATATATAATAAAGCAGAATCTCCTTTGAGATAGAGCGTTCGAATTCAAGTAAAATGCAGTGTCGAAAAGCATGCACAAATAAAAAAAGAGCAATGCCATGGGTCCCCAAAATAGATCCGAAAATTGTTCATGAATTAGACGTGACATGTTTTAACTGATGGGGTTCATATTAATACAGGCGGAGTTCATCAATTCATTTATAAGGAGATACCTAAGAGCTAGTTGACACGTCATCTTTGGTAATCATTTCAGAAACAGATTTGGGAGTTCCGACATTTCTGGTAAGAGGGCGTTTGGAAATTTGCATTTTATTTCAAATGAGGGATTTCTAATGACATGCTTTGAGTTGTCATTTCAAATTCTCATGTATATACTAATATTTGAATGTCTTTGATTTCAAATAAAATTCAAATCCAAATTCTCAAACAGTGTATTTGATCAAATCTAGAATTTCAAATGAAATCCAATTTCCAGACGGCCATAAAAGAATTCAGTATAACCAAAGTTTCGGCAATTGTATGTGTATCTAAATTTGGCAATGATGAATGGTTTAAGACAGAATGAAAGTATGAGTTGATTGAGGGAGCCAACCGACCGCACTCACTGTACATACAGTGATTGTATATACCTGAATCTTCTGGTGTACTGAGAATGGCCGACATCACTAGACATTATTGTATTGGTGTTTGGCACCCGGCGACTATCACCTCCATGTAGCAACTGTGGAGTAGATGGGGACACTTTGTTTCTTTTATAAAATGCAGCTACAAAAACCTATGATACGAAATAAAAAGTTAGAGACATAGAGGGGTGATGAGTACCTATATATGTATATTAAGACAAATATAAAACATGGCGGATGATCCAGGCAATCGGTTGTTGCAGCATACATTGCACCCACTGATTATCATGACCGGACCTCATAAAACGTTACATGTGTACATAACTATGCTTGTGCAATTACCGGAACACATGTAAAATTAGCTTGTAAGATGTTATTCCAAGAGTCTCTTTATAGTTAACATTTATTGATTAAAAATGATAAGTAATTAAATTACCTGGGCAATGGGGGTTAGAATGCTTCCTTGAGGAGGTTTGTTCTTGTAAAAAAGGGTACCACAAACCAAGCAGATAAGGCCTAGTCCCATGGCAACAGCTGAAACTCCGAATCCAACATCCATTCCGGAGTGAGTTTGAAGCCAAACCAGAAGAGTTAGGGCTACAAGTTCACCTATAGAGAAGGCAAAGTAAGCAGCATTGAAGTATGTGGAGAGCTTCTTGGTCTGCTTGGAATCGTCTTTGTTGAATTGGTCGGCACCATGAGAGATCATATTAGGTTTCACACATCCACTTCCTAATGCCACTAAGTAAAGTGCCACAAAAAATATCAAGGCCTTGATGCCTTTTGCTTCGATGCAATCATCTCCATCAGTCAACATGTTGCATTGGGGTGGCTTTAGTTGAGGAAGATGAGCTTGGATGGACAACAATATAAAACCCTTTGAAGAGGATGCATGCATTTGATTAGAAAAAGTTTGATTTGATTTCGATGAATTTGATTGTAATTGTTGGACGAGGCACATTTTAACATGTTCTGCCCGCATAACATTAATAAGTTCCGAATATGTTCACTTTGAACGAATATGTTAACTTTGCGCAATATATACATGAAAAATGCTATATCCGCAAAATTGGATACAAAACCTTTTATAAAATGGCATGTGATACGTGTTAATTGGAATGGATATCTGGATTGACGTATTTGTCATCAATTAAAACATCACATCTCATTTGTCAAATCATTTTTAAAGTTTTTATATTATAATAAATTTTGTGCATGCAGCACTGTATACATGTGTGTTAACTCTCTAGAGTAATCCAAATTAAATAAGTTGTACCTATGTTTAATATATATTAAATGATAATGAATTTGATTTTTGATACAAGTGAACTATTATTACAATACCCAAAAGCACATGCAAAGCGACCAGCTACAAATAATTGATGATGACTGCTCATGCATGATGCATGAGTACTGCTAGTTCCAACTTTAAACTAACACTGCCACATCATTTTTATATAAATGATTTTTTTGGCATTTCCCATCAGTTGTGGGGGAAGTAGATCGGTAACCTCATGCATAATCATGATTTTTGTGAGTGCAAGAGATAGATGTAGGGAAAATTTAACAAAGTACTACAAAAATGAAAAAGATTAAATATACAAACTGACTAAGATATAAGATGGTGGCTTACAGAAAGTTCAAGAAAGCCAAAGATGAGCATGGTCCAAAAGCAGCCAAGGTAAGAATCAGAAAGGAAGCCTCCAACAAGTGCAAGAATGAAGAGAGTCCCTATAAAGTTGGTGACTATATTTGCTGATCTTGACAATGAATAGTGCATCTCATTTATCACATATGTTATCAGATTGTTTCCAACTGCTGCTATTCCCATTATTTCAAAAGCTTGCACTCCTGCATATCATTACAATAAACAAAATACATAATCACTTACAAGAAACAAGGCCAAACCGGACCGGAAAGGTTGAACTCTGTTTCTTATAATTTCTAGTCAGGTAAATATACCAAGTACAAATGAAGCAGCTTTCATTCCACCATGCTGCTTAGGGTTTGAGGGCCTCCCTCTCCAATCAACAGTATTATATGCTTTATTTTCATTTCTTCTTGATGTCTCCTGCATCTCCATTGGTTGTTCTCTCCTTATAAGTCTCAAGTTAAAACCAAGAAAATTATATTTTCTTCTTTCAGTGAGGCAAGTGAAGAGATAATAAATTGGATATATATAGAATTTTTAAGGGGGGCTCTACCTCCTCTTTGCTTGTGAGTTGGATATATAATGTAGAATATTTATCAAGTCCACGTGGCATTCGATCTTGTGGTGCAAGTAGCACAAATTAGTCAAATGGGCACCAATTATATATTGTTGTTTAAGAGTGGTCCATAAATGTTTTGTTGCCCTAGCTAGTTCAACACATATAAGTGACTTGTTTTATGAATTCAACGGCTATAGTGCTATAAAGATATACCTAGCCCGTAGAGTAGGTCTGATAGACGAAGCTTCATATATCCACGGTTTCTTTGTACAGTTTTTGGATATTTTAAAAAAAACCTTTTGTTATTGGTGGTAATGGATTCTGGAGTCATGATAAACGTTCTTGGAGAATTACATACTGTTAATTACACCGTGTGATGACGTGTGCATTTATATAATTTGATAAGTTAATTTAAAATTAGGATCGAAATTAAAATCATCTAACTTTATATATGTATTGTGTTTATAACTGTAGTATGTATTGCAACGTTACGTAAGAAACTTGCGGCACACTTAACGTGTTATAAAAATTGCCGATTTTGACGATTAATAGACCGATTTATCGGAGATTGATAGTCCACTGACTGATCTTCAAAAACACCGGAAAATATTTTTTTAGAAATCGGGTCAAACTTCGGTGAAAATCGGGTCAAATTCCGAGAAATCGATCGGATCCAATTCGACTGATACAAGGGTTTAGAATGATTTATCGAAAGGGAAAATCACATGATAGTAGGAATGCGGTGAAATAGCAGTAAAGTGGGGGATCGGCATGTTGGGGAAGATGTATGCATGTATTATTGAAGAAGCGCGTACATCACGATTTAAGATTCAGTAAATATAATCAATATTATTGGGTTGGCTGAATTTTTTGCTAAAGGTTACGACTCATTGAAGGGTTACGACTCATTGAAGTGCCAATATTTTACAAAACTCTATATCTTTTATTTAAGGAATAACATGTATATTTTTAACTAAAAATTTTTTATGGTTTGAGATGGTCTTGCACGTTTAAGTTCGTACAATCTCAAACTAGTTATCGAATAATTATAGTTAGGGCTGTTCACGAACCGAATCGAGCCGAGTTTTGATCGAACCGAGCCGAGTTTTATTTTTTTCCCGACAAACCGAGCCGAGCTGAGCTTTCTTATCGAACAAAAAATCGTGTTCGAGCTCGAACTCGTTAACTAACGAGCCGAACACGAGCTTGTTAGCGAACAAAAACAAGTCGAACTGAGCCGAGCCGTAACCGAGCAGATCGCTAACAGATTAAAAAGTTCAATCTTTATTGGCCCAACCCAACTAATTAAAGCCCAACCCACTTCTCAAAATATCTGTTGACAGAAATGTTAACTCTCATTCTCTCCTAATCTCTCTATTGACCTCTCACCTAAATTCCTAAATTCCCAATTCCCATTTTACTTAGTATGTTTATAATCAGCTCTCATAATAACACAACTGCAAAAATACATTCCAGGCTGCCAAACAGTGACATGATAGCATGTAGGATTGGGTTTGTTTTTGGAATCGAGGTTGTGTTTCAGTGGGGAATATTGTCAAACAACAGTTGGTGTGCGTGCAAGCATATTGTGTTGAATATTTAAACCTAAGAGAATACGTATGTGAAGGGATTAGTTGGGGTTGCTTTGTTTGCGTGAGATGTTTTTAACTTTTAGGATAGATTTAATGGAATCTGAATTTTGTATACAGTATGTAAAACCCCAAACCAATAACACACACACTCTAAATAAATGCGAACCAAAATTATATTACAAACTTATAAGTCCAAAGATGATGATAAAAATATGATTACAAACCCAACCAAAAATTATTAACAATCCCGAGATCTTTACAAGTTCAGAGTTTAGAACAGCCCTTCTAACTAATACCATAATTACATACTGACGGATTTCGCTTAATCTATACATATATATTCTACCTGCGCCCTCAAATGGTCTTAACCCTGCCTACCGGTTGACTTACGGGCGGTCTGCTTGGTATGAACCATGATTGCTAGTAGTAGAACAGGGTTAAATACAAGAAAATGAGCTAAGATGTTCAGCAAGTACTATCAGTTCTACTATACAAGGCATTATCTCAAAAATCACGGGTTCATGAATCAAGAGGTTATATATGCTTGAAAAAAATGACAATAAGAAACATGAAGTTTTAATATAAAGACATGGTAGAATCATAGATATCGAAACATGGCATATGGTATCATGGCATCGGGCAACATGTTATAATCAATTAAATATCAAATCATCAAAATTCATTTTAGGACGCTACGGATACAACCGGTGATTAGCCGCGAAGTAATCCCGAACAGCGATGGGTTCTCAAATATAATGGGATCCCTAGGCTATATGTGAGCCTATCAATAAGTGTGAAAAGGACTTGCGTCTAGTCCAATCCACTAAGTCAAGAAAATATTTATTTTATTTTTAATGATTTATAACATAGATGTCGGGGAAAGATTTGGTATCACTTTAATGGGATTATAATAAGAGAATTCAAGTTCACTAATGAGGTTCGCTTTAGGGAATTTGGTAGAGAGTTTAGTATTCACGGTCTAATGGATAGGGAATGTTTTGAAGGTAAGGTACTAACAAGATTAAGAGTTAGTAACAGAAGTATTTGAATTAATTAATGACATGGTGGTTATTACAACTAAGCATTCATGAAAAAGTATGTCTACTCGCAACAATTATAAGCATAAGAAGGTAGTAACTTGCCTTTCAACAGTTCTAAGATTATTCGGTCTTGACGGCACGAATCTTCCCCTTCGCTTCGGAACCTACACATTATATTAACTTCATTACTATTCACCTTTTAACACCTTATAAGCCTATAAGCTCCTAGACTCACTTTTACCCTTAACCTAACTACTTTTATACAAAAACTTATGCTTATAAGAATACACATAACTTAATCACATGCAATTCAAGTAATCCACATAATCACATAATGGCATGGCATATGACACTTAGTTATTATCACCTAAATCCCTAAGCACATAAGCAAGTAACACATAATAACTATTACTAATGCTCCCATCTATCTAATCTGACCTTAACTTAAACCTAAATATTGATGTGCAACACTCAGACTCTTCACTACAAAGTCCCAATTACAACGAATACCACTAAAGCTTCTTAATGCCATTCTAAGGGTGCTTTCGGGTGTCTTGGTGGAAATGGGATGTCTCTACCTTGGGCCTTCACTAAAAACCACTTCCTAAAGGTTGTTAAGACTCTAAACTAGCTTATAAAGTTGGTAACACTCAAGGGCCTCACTCCTATAGTTCAATACTCATATTAAGGTTTCATGTTAGCACCAGTTTGCACTACTTGCGCTCCTTAGAAGAAATCTTGACATCTACATTGGGCCTTCTAACAAAACCAATTCCCATGGATTCTTAAGACCTAAACCTAACTCTCAAACTTGGTTTCATATCAAAGCCTCACCTAGGATTCTCTAGGCCTCTGTTCAAAGTTGACACTGCCCAGCCTCCCTCGAATTCACTCTGCTCTGTTTTTACTTACATAAAACTCATTTTTATCACACAATTTTTAATTCTAATGGTTTTTTAAGCTTCCTAAGGATGTATTATACTTATTTAATCCAAGGTCCAGTGAAGGCCTAGCCTATGGCATGGTTATAATCGCCCAAAGTTCAAGTTTATACAGTCCTGCCCTGTTCTGAGCTACTCTCGGATATGTGTGTGTGCACCTACCTAAATGCAAGTTTTTTAACGAATCAAAGCCACTGGACTCAATTACAACTCAATTCCTAACTCCAGTAAACTCAGTCCTAGAAAGGCCTCAACAAAACTCACCTAAAACAGCCTATACTTATGGTGAAAAATTCTGCTACATAATGCCTAGTGTACCCCCTTCCACCTTAACTCCCATTTCATCACCAATACCAACAATCAAGCCAACAAATCTAACCTAAAATGTACACAACCCTATTGACTATCATTTTATGGAAAAATACGAGTATAAACATAGCCATGTAAGTCATTTACCGAGGCAAAAACAGAGAGCATAGCAGAGCAGATTTTACATATGCAAATTATAAGCAAATTTTTGAACTAAAAATACATGGTATCAACTTGATGGATACTAGATTTGATTATGACTTACCAAGCACATAGCATACTATTATTTCATAGCAAAAACCATGGCATGCATTGCACAAACACTCAAATTTAAGTCACATAGCACATTTATCCGAAATATCACTTATACTACGACATGCAAGTATTAACTTCGAATTTTATGGTAAAAATCATGGCATGCAAGGATGGAAACTTTGTAAAACACATTTTAAAAGATCATAAGTTCTTTGAAAGCCACATGCAAAGTCTCTTTCTTTTTGAAAACAAATAAAACTAACACACAAACCACAAAATCCATTCGGCTCCTTGGGAGTCATTGCCAAATGCTTGAGGCCATGATCATGGCTTGAAAATAGAAGAAAGACCATATCTTGCTCAAGTTTTATGAGCCACATTAAGTTCAACTCTAGATTCACAAGAATCAAAGTTAAACCCTTGGCTTTAACCACATGCAATTGTTTCCCAGTAAAGATACAATTGTTTAAGGGGGGTTGGATACAATTGTATCAATGTTTCGAACAAGTAATAAAATATAATAACTTTTTATATTTCTGATAAAAAATGTTACAAAACTCTCTCAAAAAATACTGATGTTCTTGAGAGCTACTAGGTCGTATGATGCTCGAGATCGATAAACTATGTGATGACATAAACTGTGTTTATATACTACACAGCTACAACTAAACAATCTAAGATATGCATTATCAAAAACTAACTGAAACTGATACATATCTTCAATTGAATAGATTATGTTCTATAACTCAAACGTAAAAGATATATACTCTACAATACAAAGAACAGAACAAATCTTCTAAGCTGACTGTCTCCAGATACTGATGACATCCAAATGTTGATGGTGTGTCAAATCTTGACGACACATCAAATACTGATGACACCCGAACAGCCAGATCATGAGCTTCTTCTGATCATTGAGAATCAATACGTAACAATCTCCCTCAATTTATGCTTAATGTAATGAAGCACAAATTCCATTCTCAATGATGCCAAAACCAACTACAAAATGCACAAAGAGTAAATCTTACTTCAGTATCTTCAGATAACTGACAAGTGTTTTCAGAAAGTTTTTCGATCTTTCTTCCTTCTTGTCCTTTAGGACTTTAACAAGCTTTTTCTTCAGCTCTTTCTTTTCTTCAGTGTCTTCTCCAAGCTGATAGATGGCTGATCTTAATTTAGAAATTGAGCTTTTGTTTATCTCAAGATCACCAATCAACATGAAGCTTCAACTGACATCTTCATGATTAGGACTGAAAGATAACTGAGGACTGTTGAGAAAAACTTTTAGAACTGCAGCTCCCTTTTCCATCTTCATTTCTTGACCAGTATAAGTTTTGTACATAGGAACATAATCACCATTGTATTTATCATCTTTTGTCATGACTCTTCTTCTGATGACTTCAAGTATCATAGAAGACCAATTTATGTTGACACTGTTCTCAACTCTAAGAAGATAGTGAATGTATTTCAATTCTGTCACAGTCTTCACTAAGAGTTGCTGCAATATAAAGCTCTTTACTTTACCATCCCTCAAAAAGTACAGAATCTCTTCTCTGATATCATTATCATTTATCTTTCTCTAAACAATCTTCACAGCTTCAACTTTCTCAAGATGTGAAGGAGAAACTCTTTCACCAAGATTCTCAGTTAAAGTATTTGTATCCAGCAGATCAGATCTTTGAATCTCCATATCAGAATGACCAACTCCTCCTCTGGTTCGAGATTTGACAAGTTTCAGTTTTTCATTATATTCCACCCAAGAAGGTTTCTTGATGGACTTATCAACATCTTCCTGTTCTGAAATAGAATCCATTAACCCTGCTGACACAAATTCAACATGTTTGAACCCTTTAGGATAATCAAATGTATAAATGTCTTTCCATCTTTTATCCTTCTTGCTGAGAGGAGCATAACTTGTAGATAAATCATGAATCTTCCCTTTTGCTTTATGCCATAGCTCTCTCTTTGATTTTAAAACTCTCTGTACATAATCTTTGCATGCTTGATCATCTTTCCTTCTGTCAACCTTTTCTTTTTCATCTACCTCTGAAATATGAGGAGTGACTACTAAAGTAAGGGATGATTCATTTAATGCTTCGATCATTTTTTCATCAGGGTCAAAATCAATTATCAGGTTCACAGCATCAGGATCTGCTTTTACCTCAGGATTTGTGTCTGCTTCAGGAGTTACATTCTGATTTATTGAATCAGCTGGATCAATGTCAGTGGCTGATCTTTTCTTCCTTTGAATAATCAACTCTTCTTGCTTCTGAACTTCTTCAGCTTCTTCATGTCCTTGTACAGGAACATTACCTTCTCTGGATAGAACATTCATAAATGCAGAATTAAATGCAGTTACTTGACTTGGTTTAGAAATCCTTCCTCTTCCACCTCTTCCTCTACCTCTTGTAGATCTTCCACCTCTTTTTCCTCTTCCTTTAGAAGTGTTAGCTTCAGCTTCAATTTGAGCCATTAACTCCTTTTGTTGCATAACTACTTCCTCGGCTGTTAGATCAGGAAATACTTTAGTTATAGACCCAAGAGCACTTCTAGCATTCTTTTGCTCAAACCTCTTGTCTTTGTAGTACAAGATAATTTCTTCACATGTTTCCTTATGTCTGTAAGGAAAGAATAACCCTTTAGCATCTGTTAAATTAGATATTGTAACATCATCATCCTTAGAAGCATCAGTAGTAGTCTTGTGCTTAGCTTTATGAGCACCAGTAGACTTCCTTTGTCCTGAAGAACCAGTCTTCTTGGAATGTTGAGGTTGTTGAGCAGTAGAAGTAATTTAAACATCTGTAACTGGATTCTTATCACCATCATCATCAATATCTTTATCATTTATCTGAATAAAATCTGGTATATATTTTGTAGCAACTATCTTCTCCCCCTTTTGGCATCAGTATTTGAAAGAAGAGAAAACAGAGCATCCAGTTTGTCAGCTATAGAAAAGACTTTATCTTCTAAGGAGGAAAGTCTAGAGGTCATGCTGTGTTGAGATTTAACAACATCTGTAATAGTATTTTTCACACTCTTGATTTTAGCTGAGGTAGGTGTGTGAAGCATAAATCCATCAATTTTATCCTTGACAGCAGCATGAGACTTCTTCATTTCATCAAGCTCAGAGTGAATTTCTTTAACAAAAATAGTAGAGGCCTTAAGATACAACTTTAGATCAGGAGTTTGAATTTCATCATAGGCACGATGAATATGTTGCAGGCCAACAACAGATGAGATAGAAGTATTTGCAAGTCTCCATTTATAATCCCATTCTGTCTATCGAAAATGCTGAGCATCAGCACTGTAATAAGATAGATTTCCATTGAAGTGTGAAGAAGAACCAATATTGGACTTCTTAGATGCATCAATTGCAATCTTAAGCTGAGATGTATCAGAATGATCCTTATCATTGTCATCATCAGAATCAGACAGAACCTCAGAAGAATTTATAGAATTAGGCAGAATTGCCTTGCCTTTATAGAAATCCTTTGTAACAGGTGCCTGTGGCTGATGAGATCCTGAAACAGAAACATGGTAACACCTAAATCTCTCTTTTCTTTTCAAGTGATCTCATCACTTCTCACACAATATATTAATTTTAAGAGTAACATGGTTCTCACAGAAGAAACTTTATAAGTAAGAAAAAAAACTTATAAAATTATTGTCTCAAGCTACCTCTCCTTTTGCCAGTACACGAGACTGTCACTCAACATTTTAATTTTCTCCCATGATATTTTCACACAGTCTCACAGAAAGGCTCAATCAAACATTTAGCAAAGAAATAAAAGATGGATGAGAAGAGTAGTATGCTTGTCATATAAATAGAGGTAACCTCAGATAAGAGACTATTTATAATCATACAAACATGAGAATATATGAGAAATATAACAATACCTTAAGGTGAGTCCTCAAGTGAAAGTGGCGAAAGTGGAGGAACAAACAGCACATCAGGATGCTTTTGCAAACTAGCAATCAGTAGAGGATCATCAATAGTAACTAGTTCAGTTGACGGATGAATCTCAGTAGAAGCTTTTGTAACATCAGGATTTGACTTGTGAAGAGGCGGTGGGAGACCAGCATCAGTACTTTGAACTGATGGTTCTTGTGAAGTTTGAGAAATGTGAGCTGCTTCAGCAATGCTTGGTGAAGGTTCTTGTATGCTCTTCTCAAAAATAGGATCACTGATGATTGCATCCACCTTTGACAGTACCTCCTGATGAGCTTGCTTTTCCTGTAGTAGTTGAATAGAGTCAGCAAGAAGATCACTCTGAGCAATATTAACAATGATTTGTGCAGCCTCGTTGTCTGCATCTTCCCTTTGAGAAGATGGTTCTTGTATGACTGGATGTGTTGCAGTTGGTAAATCCCTTTGAGACTTAGGTTCTTGTGTACTGACATCCTTGCAATAGGCTGAGTCTTTTTCTTCTTTCTGATGTACCCAACTACTTCTTCACATTTTCATTTCAACTTGCTCTTTGCAGTCATCTTGAGCTCAGCAGTTGCTTAAATCACTGGAAGCTTGTCGAGCAGAGCACTAACATCAGTAGTTGGCTCCTTGGTTCCGGTAGTGTCAACGGAGTCATCAGGATGTTTAACAATGGATTTCTTGGTTTTCAACAAAGACCCTATTGGCATCTGATCATCGGAGTTAGAATCATCTCGTAGGATCAGTCTTCTTTTCCTGACTGAAAAACAATCTGTTTCTTCCCACTGTCACTCAGTGGGGCTTGTTTAGCTTTCTGTCCAGAAGTGACAGATTTCTTAACCAGCCTTTTCTTTGTTACAACTGATGTCTTTTGAGAGACATTAGAGGAGGCTAATTTAGAGGCTGGGTGTGTTTGTTGTTTGGAAGAAAAAATGCTTGGGTTAGAAACAAGATGGGTGGTTTCTTGATTCTCAGCATCAGAAACTGTGATAGAGGTGCCAGCATCAGGATTTGCAGGCACTTGTGTAGGAGTATGTCTATTTCTCAACAGAAATTGCCTGACCTCTCTAGGCAGATAGGGAGGTCCTAAAAATTTATTCTTTTCATCCCTTTTAATATGATCAGTGATTGCTTTTTCAGAAATTTAAAAAATAGGAGTAATTCATCATCATTAAAAATAGCATTAGGGCATAGAAAATTGAAAATTAGTTGTAGAAATCTAGTATAACCTATCACTCCTGATGCATCTGCTCTCCTAGCAATTATGAATTGTAGTATAGTATTACCATAATCAAAATTACCTGAGTAAAGAAGAGAGTACCCAATTTTCAGAGAAGTGGATGTAAGAGCATCAAAATTTATTGTTTTGTTCAAGAAACACCTACTGATGCAATAAAAGAAAAAGTTCCATTCTCTTTTCAGTTTAGTCCTTGCCAGTTTTCCAATGGTTGTGATTTCTCCTTGATAGCCTAAAGTCCTTAGCATATCAAACAGTTGCTCAGTGGTATGAGTATCAGGAGCACCATCAAGTACAGGAAATCTCAAGGCTTGAAGCAAAACATCAGCATCAACCTCATACATGTGGCCCATATACTCAAAAGAAAAGCCAGTATTTGTTGCATTAACCAAAGCTGTATTCCCCACCTGCATTACAGCCCTGTATTACACCTTGATAGGATTTGTAAGAGCATACCCAATTGGACATTGGAGTAGAAAATCCTGAATATCATGAAAAGATGATGGTAGATGCTGATGTGTAAGCAGAGCCAAGTAATTGTTAGTGCCAAATATATTTCCATGAATGATTGTGGTTTGACTGAAGAGTGGTGAAACTTCAGACGATGTCATGATGTGTATAGCTTGTGAGAGAGAGTATAAGTGAGATGTGAACAATGAAGCTATGAGTATGATGAATTATGTCACAGAAGTTCTTGTGGTTTTATAGCTTTGCTACTCTGGAGTATGTATAACACATTCACATGAAGAAGGTAATTTAGTGAATTTGACTTCGGACAGGTAACAATTACTGAGTAATAGAATTTGATGGTGTAGTAAATTACGGAATGAAAGACAAAATACATACAGATTTGTCAAGACACAACTGTAGAAATTTGTTTATCAGATAATCCACCATTAACCATTAATTAAGTGAGACACTTAATTGTAGCAATAAAACTACTCAGAAATTAATTAAGACTAATAACCTGAATTAGACGTGCTGACCTGTCATCAGTGTTTGAGACCGATTTTCTGTCAGGATTTGACAGAATCGGAATATGTCAATTCAAATTCAACAGTTCTTTATCAAAGCATCACAAATTATAAGCAAACCTTAATTTTAATTAAAACAATCATCAAAGTATACATTTTAAGTGGATGGTGTAAAGATTAACAGGCTTCAAATAAGAACATTCACATGCATACATAGCGAAATAAGCATAGACTAAAACTTGCAGCCAAAAGAAATTTCATTAATATATCAGATGAGTACATTTCATGAAATTTGGGATTACATGCAAAAGAAATTTCAAGATAGTCTTAGTCTAAGAAGAACACCAACATTCTTAGTTGTAGAACTAAGGCTTTTGATGTTGAATAGTTCCTCCTGCTATTGAAAAATAGCACAGCAAGGTTGATGAAGAGCTTCTCATCGTGCTTCTTCCAAGCGATCGAGATGGAGATGATAATCCATCTCAAAGAACAGGAGATCTGTCTGAATCTCCTGTGGAACCAAGTTCCACACTTCATCGAGAATGGCAGTGATGTGCCATTCCTGCTGCCAGTCATCACAACTGAACTCTACGTTGAAGTTCTCAAAGTTCATGAACATGTTGAAAAGAACCATTTTTGTGATAAGGAGAAAATAGTGAGAAATGAAATAGAGAAGATCGTTTTGTGTGAAAATAGGAGATGATATGACTGGATGAGTAATGATGGTTAAATAACCAAAGGAATATCAAAGGACTAGGAGACTGATCAATTATTAAGTGTAGAGTTAACTTAATGATTTAACCAAAAGATGTTTTGTTAAGGCGCGTCTCCCTAGATTGATTTGTAATGATGACAATGATATATTTATTCATACATGCACAATTAGCAAACAAATTAACTCAATTCATCATGCATATAATAAAATACATCAAATATTCTTGGCTTAACATCTAGAACATTATTTAGGACATATCAGGATTTGATCAATATATATCAGGATTTGATCAAATATAAATTGAAAAGAATTTTTTTGTCCCAACTAACCATACCAAGTTCATTGACAAGCTTTGTAAATGTTGCTTTAGGTAATGGCTTTGTTAAGATATCAGCCAGCTGCTGATCAGTAAGAACGAAAAAAGCTCAATTGTTCATTTCATAACATGCTCTCTTATAAAGTGATATATGATGCTGATATGTTTAGTAAGAGAGTGTAGCACGGATTTCCTGTCATAACAATAGCACTTTGATTATCATAATAAATAGGAATTTTTAAAAATAATAATCCATAGTCCATGAGTTGATTTCTCATCCATTATAACTGAGCACAACAACTCCCAGCTGTAATATATTCATCCTCAGCAGTCAAAGTAGAAATAGATTTCTGCTTCTTGCTGAACTATGAGACTAATCTGCCTCCCAAAAACTGACAGCTCCCTGATGTATTCTTCCTGTCTATTTTGCATCCAGCAAAATCAGCATTTGAATAACCACATAAGCAAAATTAGCTTCCCTTGCATACCAGAGACCAAGTGAAACAGTACCCTTGAGGTATCTGAAAATTCTCTTTACTGCAATTAGATGTGGCTCCCTTGGATTTGCCTGAAATCTTGCACACAAATAAGTGGCAAACATAATGTCTGGCATACTAGCAGTTAGGTATAACAGAGAACCAATCATACCTCAATAGGTTGTGACATCAACTGATGTACCTTCATGAGGATCAAGTTTTGTAGCAGTTGTCATAGGAGTACTTGTAGTTACACTTTCTTTCATATTAAACCTCTTCAGTAGATTCCTTATGTACTTGGACTGATTAATGTAGATGCCATTATCAGTCTGTTTAATTTGCAAACCTAAGAAATAGATCATCTCTCCCATCATACTCATTTGATATCTTGATTGCATCAACTTTGAAAATTTATCACACAATGTTTGATTAGTTGATCCAAAAATGATATCATCCACATAAATTTGAACTAAAATCAAATATTTACCTTTATTCAGATAAAATAAGGTTTTATCTATTGTACCTCTTTTGAATCCACTTTCAAATAGAAACTGAGCAAGGGTTTCATACCATGCTCTAGGTGCTTGCTTCAGTCCATAGAGTGCTTTATCAAGTCTGTAAACATAGTCAGGATGTTTAGGATCCACAAATCCTGGTGGTTGTTCAACATAGACTTCTTCTTCAAGTTCTCCATTGAGAAATGCACTCTTGACATCCATCTGGAAGACTTTAAACTTCTTGTGAGCAGCATATGCCAAGAAGATTCTAATTGCTTTCAGCCTAGCAACAAGAGCAAATGTTTCATCATAGTCAATATTTTCCTGTTGGGAATAACCTTTAGCCACCAATCTTGCCTTGTTTCTGATGATTGTTCCATCACAATCAGTCTTATTTCTGAAGAACCATTTTCTACCTACAATTGACCTATTCTTAGGTCTAGGCACCAGCTTACATACTTCATTTCTTTCGAACTCATTCAATTCTTCTTGCATAGCCATTACCCAATCTGCATCCTTGAGTGCATCTTCTACTTTCTTTGGTTCTTCTTTTGAAAGTAGATTGTGATGTAAACATTCATTCTGAGTTGCACTCCTTGTCTTTACACCATCATAAGGATTTCCAATAATCAGATCAGGAGTATGATCTTTAGTCCATTTTCTGGAACTGGGAAGTGTCCTTTTGAAGCTAGATGTTCCCCCTGAATTGTATGCCTCATCAAATGCATTTGAGGCTCCCTCTGAATCTGTCGTGTTATCTCCTGATGAAATATTGGGACTTGACTCATGTTCATCTGATGTTGAATCAGCATTGGATTCTGAGAGATTAGATTGAGAAGAACCTTGAGATGATTCTTCAGTGTTAGTACCATCAGCTGACCCTTGTTGTTGCTCCCCTCAATATGTGCAGGTTAATTAGTACAATGATTATCTTCAGAATCTGAAGGAGTATCAGGATCATCAGGATTTGACAGTTCATTAGAGTTTGATCCAGATTCCAATAATGCATTTTCATTTGCAAAGATTAGATTTTCATGAGTGTCTTCTTCAAAACCAGGAATCTTCGTATCATCAAAAGATCCATTTATGGAGACAACTACAGTATTTATTCTCAGATTAAAAACTCTGTATGCTCTTGATGGTGAGTATCCAACAAAGATTCCTTCATCATCTTTTGATTAAAACTTTCCTAGCTGGTCAGTATGAGTTCTCAAAACAAAGCACTTACATCCAAATACATGAAGATTTTTTAGACTGGGCTTCTATTCTTTCAGCATCTGATAAGGAGTAAAACCATGTATGTTTATCAGAGTGATATTCTGAGTATAACATGTTATTTTTACAGCTTTAGCCCAAAAGTAAGTGGGTAGTTTTGCTTCTTCTAACAGAGTTCTGCCAGCTTCAATCAAAGTTCTATTCTTCCTCTCAACAACACCATTTTGTTGAGGTGTTCCAGGAGCTGAGAATTATTGTTGTATGCATTTGTACTTGCAGAATTCCTCCATTTTTGAATTCTTGAACTCAGTGCCATTATCACTTCTCAGAATTTTCACTTTATGAGTGGATCTATTTTCAATTTGCCTTATGTGATCCATAAGAATTTCTAGAGTTTCATCCTTCCTGTGTAGAAAATAAACCCAAGTATATCTAGTGAAATCATCAACAATTACGAGTGTGTACCTTTTCTTGTTGATGGACATTATGTTCACTGGTCCAAAGACGTTCAAGTGTAGCATCTGATATGGCTCAGAAATAGAGAATTCTATTTTACTTCTAAAAGATACTCTTCTTTGTTTGGACTTTTGGAAAGCATCACAAAGACCATCAGATGAGTATAGAATATTTGGTAATCCTCTTACCAGCTCCTTCTTGGAAAGTTCATTGATTGAATTGAAGTTGAGATGTGAGAGCTTCTTGTGCCAGTTCCAGCTCTCATCGACTGATGCCTTAGCGATAAGGCAAGTAGCTTCATTCTCAAGACTTTCATGTAGCCTTGCTTCATATATATTACCATGTATGTATCCTATCAAGACAATTTTCTTTGACTTGTTATGAACAACTTCACAGTGTGAGTCATAAAATACAACATGATAACCTTTGTCAGTGATTTGACTGATGCTGAGGAGATTATGCTTCAGTCTTTCCACCAGAGCTACATTCTCTATTGCTACATTTCCAATTATCAAGTTGCCATATCCTAGAGTGTGTCCTACATTTCCATCTCCATAAGATACATTTGGGCCAGCCTTCCTCTCAAATTCTGACAGCAGGGATTTATTTCCAGTCATGTGTCCTGAACATCCACTATCCAAGACAAGTGTATTTTTCTTGTTACCCTGCAATCAGAAGAATAATTAATTAGAAGGATTTTTAAGGAACCACACTTGTTGGGCCCTCTTTTTTGACAACTTAAGCCTTTGTGTGTCAGGATTACTTCTGATAGTTTTTCCTTTGTCAGGATTTGTCTTGTCAGAAGCAGATTTAGTAGAACCAAAAGAATTAAGCACACAAGCAACTTTATTAAATTGAGGCAAAGGTTCATAATAGTTGTGATACAGCTTATGATAGGAACTACAAGTATAAATCGAATGCCAACTACTACCACAATGAAAATAAGGATTTTGTGGTTTATACAATACTGATCTACCCCTAACATCAAACTCAGGAATAGCAGTTTTCATTTTCTTACTCCTCCTGCAATCGATAGCAAGATGATTAGTATTTCCAAAATGAAAACAAGTTTTTCTAGGAGCATTGGGAACAACCTTATAATTAGAATCCTTAGAAATACCTTACTTACCATTCCCGTTTCATTTAGGACTTTTTACTTGAGGTTTGTCAGTAACCTCGGATAATTTCTTTTTCAATTGTCTTATAGACAAAAGTCCTATGTTCTTTTCTTTCTTAACAGTTTTAATGGTTTCCTTGCTTTCCTTTCCTTGAGATTTATTACTTACTAATTTTTCTTGTGATTCTGATGTTGAACCCTTTTCAAAGATAGATTTAGGTTCATCAGCTTCTGAAGAGATAAACTTAACAGAAGTCTTAAAGGAAATCTTATTTTCTGTGTCAACATCTTTAATTCCATCTTTATAGCCAAGGCATTCTTTCCAGTTTTTCTTTGAGATCATCTCATGAACCTTTTTGCCTGAATCAGTCCAGGATTTAGGGGTTTTTCTTTCATTTTCTAAATCTTTTTCTAACATACTGTATCTAGCCTCAAGGATCCTTACTGTACGTGTAGCTCTCTCACATTCTTTCTTCAAATCA
This sequence comes from Apium graveolens, assembly GCF_009905375.1. Lineage (NCBI taxonomy): Eukaryota > Viridiplantae > Streptophyta > Magnoliopsida > Apiales > Apiaceae > Apium > Apium graveolens. The sequence continues at coordinate 275,939,679 of NC_133652.1, read as the reverse complement.
ATCTGATTTATTAAGTCAGACTCTAACTGTACATTCCTAGACTTTAAGATCTCAATTTCAGTTATAAGTCTATCATTTATCATTTTCTAGAGTATTACCATGCAGAGTTTTAAGAATAGATTTTAATTCAGAAATATTTTCAGTATCAAAAGAGAAGAAAGGAGTTAATACCTTAGACTCAGAGGAAGTAGGATCATCAAAGCTAGCCATCAGTACATAGCATGTGTCTTCATTTTCAGAATCAGAGGAGTCCATCCAATTCTTGCTTGATGTAATCAGGGCTTTATTCTTCTCTTTGTCATGCTTTGTCTTCTTGCACTCTGTAGCAAAGTGACCAGGTTTATCACAGTTGTAGCACTTGATTTTTATCATGTCTACCTTTCCAGCTTTAGAGTCCTTTCCATCTCATCTTCCAATTGACTTCCTTTCACCTCCAGTGAACTTCTTCCTGAAGCTTCTATTCTTATTAGACTTCCTAAATTGCATCCTCTGGAAGCCCTTAACCAGCAATGCAGCCATTTACATGACATCATAATCTGTCATGTTCTCATCAGTTTCAGAATCAGTATCATCATCAGGATTTGATGATGAATCATCAGTATCTGATTCTGGAAGATTGTACTTCTTCCCTACAACTTCAGCAGACCTTTCTTTTGAAGCTTTATCATTCACTTTCAAAGCAACTGATTTTCCTTTGCTGCTTTTCCTCTCTTTCCTTTGCTGGACTTCCAAGTGATGAGTTCTCAGCATGCCATAGACTTTATCCAGAGTAATTATTTCCAAATCATACTGATGTCGTATGATTCAAGTCTGAGTCTCCCATTATTTATTCAAGGCTCTCAGAAACTTGGTGTTTGAATCCTCTCGATCATACACCTTTCCCACCAAAGACAGATTATTGAGCAGGGTCAGAAATCTGTCATAGATGTCAGTGAGACTTTCATCAGGCTTAGCCTCAAAGTGTTCATATCCTTGAATCAGAACATCCCTTCTGTTCTTCTTGATGGCCATGGTTCCTTGACATTGAGTTTCAAGAGCATCCCAGATCTATTTGGCAGTCTTGTAGGCTATAACCCTGTTTGACATCACAGAATCAAGACTATTATGCAAAATGTTTCTTACATTTGCATCTTTCAGCACAGCTACTTTCTCTTCTGGTGTCCACTCACTCTTCTCCTTCAACTGATAAAGTTCAGCAACTATAGGAGTTGCAGGCACCAGTTTTGTTAGCATGTAGGGTCCATCATTAATTACGTCGAGATAATCTGGATCTGTAGCTTCCAGGTGCATGAGCATCTTCACCTTCCATGTAGGATATTCAGTCTTTTTCAGAATGGGGATTTTAATACTTTCATACTTGTTCATAGACATGTTTAGATCGCTTCTGATTGTAAGTTTATCAGTTTGCTCTGATACCAATTGTTGCCCAGTAAAGATATAATTGTTTAAGGGAGGTTGGTTACAATTGTATCAATGTTTCGAACAAGTAATAAAATATAACAGCTTTTTATATTTCTGATAAAAATCGTTACAAAACTCTCTCAAGAAATATTGATATTCTTGAGAGCTGCTAGGTCGTATGATGCTCGAGATCGATACACTATGTGATGACCTAAATTGTGTTTATATACTACACAACTACAACTAAACAATCTAAGATATGCATTATCAAAAGCTAACTGAAACTGATACATATCTTCAACTGAATAGATAAAGTCCTATAACTCAGACGTAAAAGGTATCTACTCCATAATACAAGAAACAGAACAAACTTCTAAGCTGACTGTCTCCAGATACTGATGACATCCAAATGCTGATGGTGTGTCAAATCCTGACGACACATCAAATACTGATGACACCCAAACATCCAGATCATGAGCTTTTTCTGATCATTGAGAATCAATACGTAACAACAACTAAGAAACTAACCTTAAATGATGATATAGAACCAAGTGTAGTTGACCCTTACATAGAGGAGTTGAAAGGTGTAAGAAAATGAAGAAATGAAGAAGAAAATGAGAGGGGTGGGGAGGGTTTAGGTGTGGCCGAGAGGGAGTAAGGAGAGGAGAGAGTGGAGTGATGTGTTGGTGAAGAAAATGATATGAGATGAGTGTTTGGTCTAGCTTTTTGTCTCATCCAGTTAGTAAGTGGATTTTGCTTTTTACCATTTTATCCTCCTTATATTACTAGCATGACTTGCATGTAGGGTTTTATTGGTCATTTAGTTGGTCAAATGGAGTTAGTGGAGGGTGGAGGGTGAAAGGTCGGTCTTACCCTTGATCTCTATTTGGGTGGAATTTGCATGCAAGGGCACACTTGTAATTCAATAACTATTAAAAGTATAATTAAAATGAATGTGTTTTAGTAATTAAAATATAAATCCATAAATCACAAAATTAATACTATAAATACTACGAGATTTTAGAAGTTTAATAAAATTATTTTCAAAAATTTCGAACAAAAATTTTTTTTAAAGAAATTTCTAACATTATCACACTAATGAATAAGTCATGTAAAATATAATTAACACATTAAAAATCACACAAGCAATTGCAAATAAATTGACTCTACTCCACAACATATAATTTATCGCCTAATCGCAACTATTCAAATATCACTAAATCACGAGAATCTCAATTATTACTTAATCGCGTAGTCGCAACTATTCATATATTATCAAATCGCACTACTTATTTAATCGCGTAACAAAAATCTTACTCGCGTACGAAAGTTATACGCTTAGAAATATTCCAGCAACATTCGCAATGCCATACGACAAAATTATACACAATATATCACAAAATATTTACGAATATATATATCGCACTTATAAAATAGTTCAAATATTTACTGGTTGTCACATCCTCTCCCCCTTATAGGATTCTATCCTCAGAATCTATGAGAACAGTTGAGGATAACGATTCCGCATTTCAGATTCTAACTCCCACGTTGCCTCTTCGACTTTAAGATTCCTCCACAATACTTTCACCAAACGTACTAATTTATTCCTAAGAGTCCTATCTTGACGATCCAGTATCTGCACAGGTTGTTCTTCATATGATAAATCAGCTTAAATTTCCACTGGCTCAATCTCTATCACATGATTGGTATCCGAATTATATTTCTTTAGCAATGAGATATGAAATACATTATGCACGTACTGATATTGTGACGGCAAGGCTAGCTCATAAGCAATTTTCCCTACGTGGTTCAAAATTTCAAAAGATCCGATGTATCTTGGAGCTAATTTCCCTTTCTTACCGAATAAGGTCAAAACCTTCCATGGTGATACTTTTAGCAATACAGGTTCCCCAATTTTGAATTTCACATCCTTCCGGGCGGGGTTCGCGTATTTCTTTTGTCTATCCTGAGCAGCAATGAGTCTATTCTTGATCACAGTGACGGTGTCCTTCATTTGCTAAATCAATTCAGGTCCAAAAATCTTTCCTTCCCCAACTTCATCCCAACTTGTCGGTATTCTACACTTTCGCCCATACAAAGCTTCGTATGGTGGCATGACAATGCTTGAATGGTAACTATTGTTATATGAAAATTCTACGAGTGGTAGATGATCGTCCCCACTTCCCGAAAAATTAATTGCACAGCTTCACAACATATCTTCAATGGTTTGGATTGTTCGTTCACTTTGGCCATCGGTTTGTGGATGGTATGCCGTACTCATGTTTAATTTTGTTCCAAGATTTTCTTGAAATTGCATCCAGAATCTCGAATTGAATCGCGGGTCTCGATCCGAAACTATAGATATAGGTATACCATGACGTAACACGATTTCACGTACATACATATGAACTAGTATGTCTATCGAAGACTTCTCATTGATTGGAAGAAAATGTGCCGACTTCATAAGGCGGTCAACTATCACCCAAATTACGTCGTGTCCATAACGTGTTCGCGGTAAACCCACTACAAAATCCATGGCAATATTTTCCCACTTCCATTCTGGAATCTTCAATGGTTGAATCAACCCACTTGGTTTCTGATGTTCTACTTTCACTCTTTGGCATGTGTCGCACTTTGAAACCCATTCTACAATTTCTCTTTTCATGTTCGGCCACCAGAAACTCTTCTTCAAATCATGGTACATTTTGGTACTTCCCGGGTGAATCAAAAATCTTGAGTTGTGTGCTTCTTGCAAAATATCCTTCTTCAATTCAGTCACATTTGGAATCCAAATTCTTGTCGAAAATCTCAACACACCTTGTTCATCTTTTTGTGTACATATCTCTTCTCCTGTTAACTGATTATTCTCTTGAGTCATTACTTCATCTTGGCATTTCTTTATTCTCTCTAGTAGTGTTGGTTGAAAAGTAATGGCACAACACATTTCTTCCGCTCCTCCATGATCACAAAACTCTAATTGTAATTTTTCAACTTCATCAGATAATTCCTTCGGCATTGTTATCATACTTAGCTTTTCCTTCCTACTCAAAGCGTCTTCTACTACGTTGGCCTTTTCCGGATGATATTATTTCGAACAATCATTGTCCTTGATCAATTCCAACCATCGGCGCTGTCTCATATTTAGCTCCTTCTGAGTAAAGAGGTACTTCAGACTTTTGTGATCCGTGTATATCTCACATTTTTCCCCATATAAGTAGTGTCTTCATAGTTTCAAAGCAAATATTATCGCAGCTAATTCTAAGTCATGAGTCGGGTACTTCTGTTCATGTGATTTAAGTTATCTTGAAGCATACGTTATCACCTTCCCGTATTGCATCAATAGGCATCCAAGTCCTTTATAAGAGGCATTACTGTATATCACAAAATCTCCCATATTATCTGGTAATGCTAAAACCGGAGCAGTTACCAATCTTTTCTTCAATTCTTGAAAACTACTTTCACACTTCTCCGTCCATTCAAACTTCTCATTCTTCCTTGTCAATTTGGTCAGTGGTATGGCAATCTTTAAAAAATCATTTACAAATCTTCTCTAGTATCCCGTTAGTCCCATAAAACTTCTCACTTCTGTTGGCGTCTTCGGTGCCTCCCAATTCATCACAGCCTCAATCTTTTCAGGATCTACCCTAATTCCCTTACTTCCAATAATGTGTCCTAGAAATCTTACTTCAGTTAACCAAAACTCACATTTCGAGAACTTGGCATATAATCTCTCCTTTCGCAATACTTCCAAAACTATTCTTAGATGTTCTGCGTGATCAGCTTATGTCTTTGAATATACTAAAATCTCATCGATGAAAACTATGATAAACTTGTCCAAGTACTCCTTGAATACACGATTCATTAAATCCATGAAAGCAACCGGTGCATTATTCGTAATGTCCATATCTTGTTCGAAAAGCTGTTTTCGGTATGTCTTCAGACATAATCTTCAATTGGTGGTATCCCGATCGCAGATCAATCTTTGGAAAATAAGAGGCTCCTTCGAGTTGGTCAAACAGATCATCAATCCTAGGCAAAGGGTATATATTATTAATCATCAACTTGTTCAATTCTCGATAATCTATACAAAGTCTCATGCTCCCGTCCTTTTTCTTCACAAACAAAACTGACGCGCCCCACGGTGAAACACTTCGTCTTATAAATTCCTTGTCAAGTAGTTCTTGTATTTGCTTTTCTAATTCCTTCATCTCCGTTGGTGCCATCCTATATGGAGCTTTCGAAACAGGTTCGGTGTCGGGTGCAAGATCTATTGTAAACTCAATTTGTCAGTCCGGGGGTAAGCCAGGAAGCTCTTCAGAAAAAATGTCTTGAAAATCTCTTACTACTGGAATGTCTTCTGGATTAGAAAATTCTCTACTCTTATCAACTACATACGCCAAATATGCCTCGCATCCTTTCCGAATCAACTTCTTTGCTTTCATCGAGGTGAGGAATGTCTGAGTTTGCCTTTGGCCCTTGAATGTCACTTTCTTACCTTAAGGTGTACTTAATACTACCATTTTATCCTTACAGTCTATTTGAGCACTAAAACTTGTCAGCCAATCCATCCCTAAGATCACGTCAAATTTGCCTAATTGGAAAGTAATAAGGTTCGCAGGAAAAATGTGTACAGCTATCTCTATTGCATAGTAAGGGCAAATATGATTTACAGATACCCTATCTTGATTAGCTAAGATAATGGATAAGGGCTCATGTATCAACTGGGTTTCACAATTCAACTTATCAACAAAAGACTTCGAAATGAATGATCTGGTGGCTCCCGAATCAATCAGTACTTTAGCACTAGCAGCATTCACAGAAAGCGTACCTGACACCACATCGGAACTTTAAATTACATCCTTCACGTTCATGTTGAAAGTTCTTGCTTGAGCTGGATAAGTCAAAGCTGGATGATTTGAAGATGATGTTATCTGAGGTTGATTGAAAGACATGGGGAATGATGAAGCTGGCATAGGAGCTTCTTGATTCACAGGGTAGGGTATAGTGGTCATTTGCAGCAATTGATTGTTACCCACTCCTTTGCACTCTCGTGACATATGTCCTGCTTTCCCACATTTATAACACGTGATATTGGCCTTATGATTCTTACATTCATGAGCATAATAGCCCTTCGTATGATACTTGAAACAAACTACATTCTCCTTATTGCAGATTCCCGTATGTTGCCTATTACAAATCTTACATTCTGGAACTGATCCTTGCGGGGGTTTCTGTCCACCAGTTGACTGAGATCTCGTTTCTTGTGATTTATTCCCAAATTATCTCTTCTTGAAGTTCCCGGGTCCACTCTGAGGTTTAAGCCTTTGATTAGTTCTCTGATTCTGGCCCTTGTAACTTGAGCCTTCTTCTCCCGTTTCAAATCTTCTTTTCTTATTGTCTTTCTCCTTTTGATTTTGCTCACTCTCGCCTTCAATTACCATCACCTTCTGAACTACTTCAGTATAAGTAGTCAACTCAAAAGCTGCCAAACGACTCATTAACCAAGGCTTCAATCCCTGTTGGAACCTTTTTGCCCTTTTCTCTTCAGAATAAACATACTCTCCCATACACCTAGAGAGTTCTGTAAACTTCTTCTCATATTCTCCAACTGTCATATTATCTTGCTTCAACTCAAAGAATTTCATCTCCATTTGTGTTTGCATATAGTGAGGAAAATACTTATCCAAGAACATTCTCTTAAACCTATCCCAGGTAATAACTCCAGCAGCTTCTAAAGCTTTTGATGACTCTCACCAATAGTTTGATTCGCCTTTAAGAAAGTAAGTGGCATACTTCACCTTCTGATTATCTCCAACATTTGTTAAGGCAAAGGCCTTTTCCATTTCCTTAAGCCAAGCATGAGCTTCTACTGGGTCTTGAGTTCCTCTAAATTCTGGGGGTTTTACGGATTGGAATGTTTTGAAAGTAGTGACGTTTTCAGGGGGTGGTTGAGGTGGATGCATTTGTTGAAGAAGTTGTTGTTGTTGGGCTATATTAGCAGTTTATTGGCATACCAATTCCACAAGTTGTGCTATATCGGGGTTTTGGTTTTCCAGCTTCATTTTCTTGGTTATTTGTAGGTCTTCCTCGGGCTCTCCTAGGTGCCATTTTCTGAAATCAGAGTTATACAATTTGAGTAATGCAAAATCTAGGGTATTACTTGCATTTATCATGGTATACAATTTTTAATATAACAATAAAGGTGATGCATGGTGATAAGAAAGAAATTTAAAAGAGCAAATATAGGAATCAAGGAAAGTGCATAACTGAATTTAACATGGTTCAAGTCGAAAGGTACTAATCACAAGGTACAAATACAAATACAGATCTGAATTAAAATAGTACGAGAGTCTGGAAACGGAAACAAATAATATGGTAAATAAAAGGAGTAGCCTAATCCAAGCAACTAAAGGTCAAGTCCCCTAGAACTCATCTTAAGCCTCCTCCTCGGACTCCTCCTCACGGGTCCTTGCGATGTCGGGGGTAGTGTCCTCACGTAGCATCTTGACCACGCTCCCAAGCTCATCCACTATCATCTGCACAGTAATCTGACTGGTCCGGTCACGATGCATGGGCATCTCCTCCAATCTTGATGTGGCCACCTGGATTAGTGACTCGAGCCTTGAAATGGTTTTCGCCTTAGGTCTGTTACCCATCACTTGCTTACTTTTATAGGCCTCTTCAAGACGTTCCATCAGCCTGACATACTTTCCTTAAAGAGTGTCATGATACAGCCTTAAGTCAGCATAGACATAGAAAGCAATTGTGTCACTCTGCGAGGCCGAAGATGATGAGTGCGCACGTTGTTGTCAAGTAATATATATATATATACAAAGTTAGATATGGTTTACTCGAATATCGCGCATTAGTACTCCCGATATTATATTATATACTCATACTTCCTATAGTCCTAATTTGGCTGTCCAAGGACTCTAAACCTAGGCTCTGATACCAAAACTGTCACACCCCAAACCAATAACACACACTCTAAATAAATGTGAACCATACTTATATTACAGACTTATAAGTCTAAAAGATGATAATAATATGATTACAAACCCAACCAAAAATATTAACAATCCCGAGACCTTTACAAGTTCAGAGTTTGGAATAGCCCTTCTAACTAATACCATAATTACATACTGGCGGATTTCACCTAATCTATAAATATATATTCTACAAGCTCCCTCAAATGGTCTTCACCCTGCCTACCGGTTGACTTACGGGCGGTCTGCTTGGTATGAACCATGATTGCAAGCTGTAGAACAAGGTTAAATACAAGAAAATGAGCTAAGATGCTCAGCAAGTACTATCAGTTCTACTATAAAAGGCATTATCTCAAAAATCACGGGTTCATGAATCAAGAGGTTATAGATGCTTGAAAAAATGACAATAAGAAACATGAAGTTTTAATATAAAGACATGGTAGAATTATAGCAATCGAAACATGGCATATGGTATCATGGCATCGGGCAATATGTTATAATAAATTAAATATCAAATCATCAAAATTCATTTTAGGACGCTGCGGATTACAACCGGTGATCAGCCGCGAAGTAATCCCGAACCGCGCTGGGTTCTCAAATATAATGGGATCCCTAGGCTATATGTGAGCCTATCAATAAGTGTGAAAAAGACTTGCGTCTAGTCCAATCCACTAAGTCAAGTAAACATTTATTTTATTTTTAATGATTTATAACATGGATGTCGGGGAAAGATTTGGTATCACTTTAATGGAATTATAACAAGAGAATTCAAGTTCATTAATGAGGTTCACTTTTGGGAATTTGGTAGAGAGTTTAGTATTCACGGTCTAATGGATAGGGAATGTTTTGAAGGTAAGGTACTAACAAGATTAAGAGTTATTAACGGAAGTATTTGAATTAATTAATGACATGGTGGTTATTACAACTAAGCATTCACAAAAAAGTATGTATACTCGCAACAATTATAAGCATAAGAAGGTAGTAACTTGCCTTTCAACAGTCTTAAGATTATTCGATCTTGACGGCATGAATCTTCCCCTTCACTTCGGAACCTACACATTATATTAACTTCATTACTATTCACCTTTTAACACCATATAAGCCTATAAGCTCCTAGACTCACTTTTACACTTAACATAACTACTTTTATACAAAAACTTATGCTTATAAGAATACACATAACTTAATCACATGCAATTCAAGTAATCCACATAATCGCATAATGGCATGGCATATGACACTTAGTTATTATCACCTAAATCCCTAAGCACATAAGCAAGTAACAAATAAGAACTATTACTAATGCTTCCATCTATCTAATATGACCTTAACTTAAACCTAAAGATAATGTCCAACACTCAGACTCTTCACCACAAAGTCCCAATTACAACGAATACCACTGAAGCTTCATAATGCCATTCTAAGGGTGCTCTCGGGTGTCTTGGTGGAAATGGGATGTCTCCACCTTGGGCCTTCACTCCAAACCACTTCCTAAAGGTTTTTAAGACTCTAAAATATCTTCTAAAGTTGGTAAGACTTAAGGGCCTCACTCCTATAGGCTTACAAAAATCAATACTCACACTAAGGTTTCCTGCTAGCACCAGTTTCACTACCTGTGCTCCTTGGCAGAAATCTTGACTTCTACATTGGGCCTTCTAACAAAACTAATTCCCATGGATTCTTAAGACCTAAACCTAACTCTCAGACTTTGTTTCATGTCAAAGCCCCACCTAGGCTTCTCTAGGCATCTTCTCAAAGTTGACACTGCCCATCCTCCCTCGAATTGACTTTGCTCTGTTTTTACTTACATAAAACTCATTTTTTCACACAATTTTTTAATTCTAATGGTTTTTTAAGCTTCCTAAGGATGTATTATACATATTTAAGCCAAGGCCCCATGAAGGCCTAACATATGGCATGGTTATAATCGACCAAAGTTCAAGTTTACACAGTCCTGACCTGTTCTGAGCTACTCTCGGATATGTGTGTGTGCACCTACCTAAATGGAATTTTTTCAACAAATCAAAGCCACTGGACTCAAGTACAACTTAATTCCTAACTCCAGTAAACTCATACCTAGAAAGCCTACATCAAAACTCACCTAAAACATCTTATACTTATGGTGAAAAATTCTGCTACATAATGCCTAGTGTACCCCTTCCACCTTAACTCCCATTTCATCACCAATACCAACAATCAAACCAAAATATCTGACCTACAATGTACACAACCCTATTGACTATCATTTTATGAAAAAATAAGAGCATAAACCTAGTCATATAAGTCATTTACTGAGGCAAAAACAGAGAGCATAGCAGAGCAGATTTTACATATACAAATTTTAAGCAAATTTTTGAACTAAAAATACATGGTATTGATAAGTGGCATTTTATACCACTTAGAGCGTCTCATAACGGATTGAATTGGTATCTTGAACTCAAGTATTTTGTGTATTTGACGTGTTTCTGAGTGTTGTTGCATTTCAAGGTATAACTTGCTTAGATAGGTGGATTTCATCAAAATAAGTTTAAGGAAGTGCTTGGAATCAGTCTAGGGATGATGAGCGAAGAAATCAGAAAAAACAGAAGCAAACCAAGGATTTTTCCAGAAAGGTTGCAGGCGCCCGCCTGGAAGGAGCAGGCGACCGCCTGATAGCAGGCGCCCGCCTGGAGGATGCAGGCGGCCGCCTGTGTGCGGAAATTCAGATTCTGGATTTTATTAATTATATTCCAATTGGGCTTCTGTTAGCGCTGGTTCTCTTGGGTTATTATATAAACCTTATGGGAAGATGTTTTCTTCATAAAACAGAGGAGTTAATCGAGAGCGAAGGCAAGAAGATCGAGAAGACCGTTTTAGTACGCAACAACGAAGAAGAGGAAGCATACGTTTATCTTGTGATTTTTTTAATTCGTTGTAACTGTGGACGCTAGTTTTCTTTATGCTTCGAACCTTAATACTCTTGTGATGTACTTCATTATTTATTAAGTATTTTTTAGTATATATCGTTGTGTTATTATCATGCTTTCATATGAACCCATGGTGACGATGTGTTCTATTATGGGGTAATCGTGATCATGGGATCCTAGGAGATTTACTATGGATTTCTCTAGTTAATTGTTTAATACCTTGGTATGTGGTGATTGTATGATATCTAGCATAGGTTGTGCTTATTCGTCTTATGTGTGTCGCGAACATGTAAGATAGCCTGTTAATCTCTTGTGAAGCGACAGTGAATTTTGAGATTTAGAACTTGCCATGCTAGCATAGGTTCGTGTATTGTATGCATGATTAGTGGGTAATTCTAACCGTTTTACTTGCCCTGTGTAATCATAATGAAGAACTTGCATTTAAATCGTTATGTTGTCAGATTCTGTATACATATAGGGTCTCAACATAATTGATACCTATTCAACTTCTATCTTAATTGTGGATGCTTGGTAGAATGATATTCGTACAATGAAAGTTGGCGTTTATCAGTTTCGTGTTGTTCGATTAATATCATCACCATTACATGCTATGGGTAATAACAATGGCTATTGAATGAAGTAATAATGAAGTTATGATCGCATGTGTGTTTAATATTGTTAATCCAAGTGTTTAATTCCCGTAGTTAATATTAGTTAACCAACCTTAATTATTATTGTCTTGACATTGAGTTATCCAATGCTAAGACGAGTAACAATTTGTGGTTGTTTATACTAAGATTAACTAAGAGATTATACTAAAGAACATGAACTAAGAGATTAAAGAGAATTGAATAATATATGACACAAACATAGGATTCTAACTTCATTAAATAATTCATTCAGTAGCCTTTTTGTTCTTAACCTTAGCATGTAATGGTGATGACCCTAATCAGATAACACGAAACTAATAAATGCCAACTTTCGTTGTACGAATACCATATTACCAGACATCCACAAAAGAGATAGAAGCTGAATAGACGCCAATTATATTGAGACCCTGTATATCTATAGAATTTGACAACATAACGGTTTAATGTACAAGTTATCTCTCATGATTATATAGGGCAAGTAAAATGGTTAAAATTACCTACGAATCATGCATAACGAATACATGAACCTATGCTAGAATGGCAAGTTCTAAATCCTTAAATTCATTTTCGCTTCATTAAAGATTAACACATTATCTTATAAGTTCGCGACGCTCATAAGATGAATAAGCACAATCAAAACTAGGTTATCATACAATCACCACATACTAAAGCATCAAAATGAATTAACCAAAGAAATCCATAAATAAATCCGTTAGAACCCCACGATAACGATTTGCCCATGCTCGGGCTCATCATCAATGTGGGTTCCGATGAAAGCATGGTATAATAAATGTAGTCTTTATACTTAATAAAACCAAGTACGAAACAAGAGTAAAGGTTCACGAATAAGAAAAATAGCATTTAAAGTTACAACTTAAAACAAAGAATCATAAGACTAAACTAGATCTTCTTCGCCTTGGTTGATTTTATGCTCTACGGTCTTCTTACGCCTTCTCCTTAAGCTCTGGTACGTCTCTCTATAAAAAATGAGCATAAGTTATGTTTATATAGCAGTCCATACAAAGTAGAAGTCTTCTGGATTAAAATTCCATGAGAAACAGGATTTCTGAATTCGACATGGCGTGGGTGCGCGCTTGACCAGCGCGGGCGCGCTGCATCTCTGGACTCCTGGCGCGGCCGCGCCGTCTCTCTGGAAGAAATGTTGACTTCTTCTTTTCTTGCTGATTTGAGATGGTCTTTTCACGAGCTTTTATTCTAGACACCATTCTAACACCAAATTAGCACTAAAACCATGCTAATTCTCCCGATTACCTGGTAAATGCCTGAAATGCAAAAATACTACAAAATATGTTAAAAACACTAACAACTTGAGTGCAAAACATCAATCCAAAGTTTTACGGAGCGTAATAAAGTGTCATAAATGCCACTCAACAGTGATTAGGACGGATAATCTGCAGAATCAAGGGTTCGATACCAAACTGTGTATTGTTGGGCATTTCATTATTGAGGGATGTGTAGAATTTGAGGCAATGCAGCATGCTTTGGCAGTTCTATGGAAACCAGGTAGGGGAGTGTACATGAAAGAATTGGAACCAAACTTATATCTCTTCTAGTTTTACCACGAATTGGATGTCAAGTGAGTGATGGAGGGTTGTATGTGGTCATTTAATAAAAGAGCTCTGGTAATGTCAAGGCTAAAAGAGAGACAGAATCCTCAATGTATAGAGTTAAACTTCATTGAGCTATGGGTACAAGCTCATGACCTGAAGGTAGGGTTTATGTCAGAGAAGATTCTTAAAGGTATAGGTAATTACATTGGAGAATATATAAGTTCTTGCCCAAGTAACTTTCTGGGGGTTTGGAGGGAGTACATGAGGATTAGCATTCGGATTAATTTGTCCAAACCATTAAAAAGACGCATGAAAATCAAGATGGATGGAGACGAATGGTTCTGGGTCAACTTCCAATATGAGAATATCCCAAGATTTTACTTTATTTTTTGTATCATTGAACATTCAGACAAGTATTTTAGTCAATTATTTAAAAACCCTAAAATTAAAATAGTGCATCCTTACGGTGCTTGGATGAGGGCTTCGTTGAGAAGGCGGACCAATAGGTGCTATATAGTTCCGCAATGGTAAAGCTAGTAATGATGCAGGCTTAATATGTTGGACGAGATGAACTCGGAAAAAATGGGCCTAAATAAAGATGTCATAATGGATTCAGGTGATGTAAGTGAAATATATATAAGCCATGGTGGCCCAAGTAACAATGTGGATTCAAAAAACGTGTATGGGGCGAGTATCCAAAAGAGTGATCGCCTAGCATTATGAGTCTAATAAGCTGGAATTGTCATGGGATTGGGACCCCACGGGCCTTTCAATTCCTTAAGGAAGTTATCTTCCAAAAGAAACCCGGTTTTATTTTTTTATGTGAAATTATCTGCAAGCAGGTGACAGTGGAGAATTTTCAGCAAGCTGTAGGTTTCGAGGGTATGCTGGTAGTAGAGTCTTAGGGAAGTAGTGGTGGAATCGCTCACCTTTGGTGTCACAAAGAAGAGGTTTTGGTATGTAATTATAATAAAATTACATAGATGTTGAAGTTTATTTAAAAGATTTCAGACCTTTTAGGTTAACAGGGATCTACAGTAAACTGGATAGAAATAAAAGACCTCAGACCTGGCAACTTATTCGTAGTTTATCTTTGAGCAGCAACTTGTCTTGGGTGCTAATAGGTGATATGAATAATGTTTGTTCTCAGAAATACAAGAAGGGAGGAAGACCTTATCCTCGCAATCTTATTCATGGTTTTATGGAGGTTCTAGAGGACTGTAATTTGTTGGACATTAATTTACAAGGCTACCAATACACTTGGGAGAGGGGTGTTGGTTCTGATGATTGAATTGAAGTAAAGTTTGACTGAGCTCTAGTTAAAGTTCAGTTTTTGAACATGTTTAAAGACGCCACTCTTACTAACTTGGAAATATCAACTTCAGATCACTGCCCTTTATTCCTGAAATTTTATAAAGTTCATCATGCAGTCAAGGCGCGTAATTTTTATTTTGAGAATTTTTGGCTTCGTGAGCCCATGTGCCAGCAACTAGTAAAAGGTGTGTGGACAAGAAATTATGGTCGTTCTTTTCATGATAAAATCATCGAATTTGCAGAAGTTTTGTATATCTGGGGTCTAGGAAATCACAACGAGTTTCAAAAAGAGAATTCAAACGCATAAGAAAGTTATTAAAACTCTAAAGGGTAGGAGAGACGATCATTCAGTAAGTGTTATTAGGGAGCATCAGAAAAATCTTGCGGAAGTGTATGCACAGCAGGAAACCTTTTGGCGCCAGCGTTCAAAACAACTATGGCTAAAAGAAGGCGATCAGAATTCCAAATATTTCCTATGCTGCAGTAAAGAAAAGAAGAGTCGTTAGAGGTCTCAAAAAATCAGGCCTTGAAGAAGTGATGGTCAATTTTTTTGATAATCTTTTTGCAAACTCTAATACTTAATGGAGTAGTGTCATTGATTGTATTCACCTGATGGTTACGGGAGAGAAGAATTCATAATTACTCTTGAATATCTCAGAAGCGGAAGTGAATAAAGCCCTCTTTCACATGTTTCCAAACAAGTCCCCGGGCCCTGACGGGATGACCCGGGGTTTTTATCAGAAGAATTGGAAAATTGTTGGGGGGAGACCTAGTGGATATTGTTAAAAGTTTTTTTGATTCGGAGCAGATTGATACGCATCTTCAAGGTAGTAACATAGTGTTAATTCCCAAAAAGAAAAATCCTTCTCATATGACTGATTTAAGGCATATCTCCCTTTGCAACATGGTTTATAATATTATCTCAAAAGTATTGGAAAATCGATTAAAATATATAATTTATTTAATTATTTCTGATCTCGGAGTGCTTTTATACTAGGGCGCTTATTACAGATAACATTATGGTTGCCTATGAAGTTCTGCACTTTATGAAAAGGAAAAATAAAGGAAAGTAAGGTTGGATGGTTTTAAAACTCGACATGAGTAAAGCTTATGACAGAGTCGAGTGGATTTTTTCGGAAGCAGTGCTAAATAAAATGGGGTTTGAAGAGAAATTCATTCAGTTATATTTGTCATGTATTTCTTCAGTGAATTAAATAAATTAATCATGCAGGGAGAACTTTTGGTCACATCAAGCCCACGCGTGGTCTTCGTCAAGGTGACCCACTATCCTCTTATTTATTTTTAATCTGTATTGAGGGATTTACATCTATGATTAATGATTTTGAAAGTAGAGGTTTTATTCAAGGCATCAAAGTGGCTCGCAATGCACCCCCTATTTCTTATATGTTCTTTGTGGATGATTGTTATATATTTTATAAGGAAAATGTAGAGAGTGCAAATCAATTTCTTAATATGTTAAAACTATTTGAAAGAGCTTCTGACCAACAAATAAATATGGAGAAGTCATCGGCCTTTTATAGCCGAAATTGCAGCTCTTACCTAAAGCAAGAGTTGTTTCAGCATCTTAGAATTAAAGAAGCATGTGAAGATAGTCGTATCTTGGTCTGCTAAACATGATCTCTAGAATTACATCAGTTAGGTCAAACACACACTGTAGAGGGGGTGAATACAGTGTATAGTACACTCAAATCAAACTTTAAGAACTTAAGTAACAGAAAACAAACTTTATTGAAACAATAAACTCTGTTACAGTATGGAACTGTTACCTCTCAGTGATGAACAAATATCACGAGAGCTGCAAGGGTTACAATGAATAATCTTTTCTAATAATGATAACACTTATAGTTTAAACCCTATGTTTGTGTTTATATACTACACAGTTACAAGATAATCGCTAATTGATATGGAATATAATTCTGCTTCCTAAAATATATCAATCAGATATCTTTTCTTCCAAGTATTCTATTCTTCACGGAATTCCTTCTTCATGCATATCTCTTCTTATGTTTATCTCGGTCTTCTTTCCTTTAATCAGCTACTGTCCTTATCTGATTGTCCTTCAGCACTTAAGTTCTGATATCTATCTTCTGATGATTATCTCCTGATAATATAAGTACTGATATCCTTAAGTCCTGACTTCCAGTATAAGTACTGATCAACAGTTAAGTACTGATTTATCCTGTTCACGTAAGATTCTGAAAGCTAAACATAAAACATATTAGCCATGACATTATCAAATATATCTAACAATCTCCCGCAACTTGTAAATTAACAAAATATACAAGTTTAACAGATATTTGATGATGTCAAAAACATTAAGTACAAATGCATGAGAAATAGACTAGATAACTACAACTTACAGTCCTTAAAGTTTTTACCAATTTCAACTTCTGATAACAACTTCAATCTGTATAAATATCAGAATTTAAGCAGTTGTAGATCTTCGACTTGGCTTCTTCATTTTCTGATCTCTCTGATGTCAGGAGTTGTTCTGAGATAGTTCTTCAACAAACATTTCTCAGCATATCTTAGTTCATCAATCATTCTCCTTTTAACATCTTTAAGCTCTGCAGTATCTTCACCAGTTTGAAAGATTGCAGCTCTGAGATCATTAATCTTTGCTTTTCTCAACTCCTGATCTAGTCTTATGACATAAGCTTTGTCAGACTCAAGATTGAATTCAAGTCCCTTAATACCAAGATACGTTCTGATCTGTGCAGTATTAGGCTTCATATCAACAATATCACCATTGTGATCTCTGTACTTTGGAACATATATGATGTCAGACTTAACAGAATAAAGCCTTTTCTGTTTCTGAATCTGTTCTTTTAAGTAGTTTGCAGCAGTCTCTGTTATTCTGTCATCCACTTGAAGTGTAATAACCCCCAAACTTTTCAACTTTTTGTAACCCTTGTGAATAGTGTTTTAGCTGAATGAGAAAACTTTTCACGCCGCACTATGTAGGGGTTCTGTTATGGATATTCTGGGATATTATTAGTACTCTATGTAGTATATAAGTGTATGTAAAGATCGTCAGAATCCAATTCCGAACACTTTGGTTTTTCCCGGAAATCCACAAGATACGGAGAGAATTGAGTATAAGGTAACAGGATAAAAAGGATTTAAATTAAAGGATTATGTTAGAGGATCATAAAAAGGAATATAATGTATTGAGAAAGGTTAAGGGAACCTAAGTAATAAAATCACGGGTATGATCCTTCAAACGATAAACGAAAACGAAAGTTAAGCGAACCGTATAACAGATCAGCGGTCATTAGGCAAACAATTAGGAAGTTAATCAAAGGGATTAGTGGGGATGATGTCATCCAACCAATAGAAAGAGGACAAGGAGGGGAGGATGACATCATGAGGATGACACAAGCATGACATGGGAAGGAAGGAGGTGTGGTGGCTTTGTAACCACACAAATTCAAGGGCAAGAAGGTAATTGACTAAATCAAACACAAAAACAAATCAACCAAGCCAAGCAAATTCATTCTTGATCAAAATCAAAAAGAAACCAAGGCTTGTTCTTGAAGAAGCTCTCGGCTTTTTACTATTCATTAGGCAAGAAATTTCAAAAATTCAAGATCCAAGCTTCCTAAATTGGTGAGTAAATTCCCTAATCATCTTCATGCTTAGTTAGGGCTATATCATGAGTTTAAGCCATCAATTCCTTCTCAATCTTCTTCATTTAATCAAAGAAGAAGACTATGAATAGTGTTTTCAAGTTTTTAACTTGAAGTTTTTCTTGTTTTCCTTGAAGATCCAAGCATTCCTAAGACTTCTCAAAGCTTCTTAAGGCTTCCTAGCTCCTCCCACCACTTCAAGGAAGGTATACCATCTCCAAACCCTAGATTCCTATGTATTATAAGATGATTTTGATTAGTAGGATGATATTGTAGCTTGTTGTTGTGATTAGAGTTTGGGATTTGAAATGATAGTGAAATGGAATGGTAAATGTTGTGGTTTTGATTAAAAGAACTTAAGTATGATTAAAGTTAAGCTTAGGCATAAGTATGAATGATTAAATTGAATTGGTTAGGGTTGTTATGATGTGATAAGGATGGATGTTGGTTGTATGTTGGATTTGAGGTTGATTTGGGATGGTTTTGAATGGTTTAAAATTGGGAAATCGCGTAAACATAGCCGTCGTAACGTCCGATTTTCTTTGGACTGTTTTTGTGCATAGCATTAGGACCCGAGAACCCCCTGCTAGATTATGACCACTGCCATGTTTAGATAGCTCATGTTACGAGCTTCGTTTTGATATGTAGTTTGTTCGATTCCGATGCACGGTTTAGGAGAAACGACCGTTTCAAGTAACGGCGTTTCGCGAACGAAACTTTTCCCCTCGCCTTACTTTGAAACATAGGTTAAAGACCAATAAGGGTTAATTAATGTATGAAACATTTATGGTAAGTGTGTTAGGCAGTTGGTAAGACACTCGCGAAGGAATCGCTTTAAAACTCGTAAAGGTTAAATTATTAAAAATGGTGGAGCCGAGGGTACCCGGGTGACTTAAGCGAATCAGTGAGCGCAAAACAAGCGTTAGTCTAAGTTAGTTAAAGTATAGATTTACAAGTGATTTTGGTTTAATTCCAACTTACTTGTTGTTTATAGGTTACCAGACTCGTCCCGAGCCTTTTATCACCCCAAGTCGCTCAGGCAAGTTTTCTACCCGTTATACTGTTGTTGTGATGTATATATGTATATGCATTATCTTGCGATAGATGCATGTTGGTTAATTAGCAAATGTTGTGATATATTGAAGCATGCTGATATGGTATATGTATATGCATGCCTGTTTCGTATTCTTGCCATATATATCTGTTGGTTCAGTTGATAATACCTATGCTAGAGAATAGCGGTAATTTGCATATACCCTTAGTATAGGGACCCAAAGGTGAAAACATATTTCTAAAACCGGGAGGCGAGGCTCCCGAGTATAATATATATATATATATGAATAGTTTTCAAAACTATTAATCGAATAAGGTTTATTCGATAACTTTATATTATTTATTGAATATTATCTTGAATATTCATCCGAGGACTTATGACTCCTTTTATTTTATTAATTGAATATTACTTGAATATTCATCCGAGGACTTATGACTCCTTTTATTTTATTAATTGAATATTATCTTGAATATTCATTCGAGGACTTATGACTCCTTTATATTATTTATTGAATATTACTTGGATATTCATTTGAGGATGTATGACTCCTTTATTTTATTTAATGAATATTATTTATAATATTCATTCGAGGTATTATGACTCCGCTTATTACTGAAATATATTCTTTATTTTATTAAAGAATAAGGTGTTAATAATCAAACTTATTTTCGATTATTCAAATAAAGATAATACTTTCATATAAGTGTATCTTTGGTTATTTAATACTCGTTTCAAGCATAAGTTTTAAAACTTCTACTTCAATTATTTTTATAAAGATTATTCTTTACGGGAATATTATTTAAATAATAATATTCAGATATTTTCTAATATATCGGGACTGATTTATTTTCATAAATCAGCAGTACTCCAAACATTCTTAAAAATGTTTTCGAGTCTTCAAAATGATTTTTAAAGTTAGAGTGGACCCCAAGACTCATTTTTATATTTAAGATCTTCCTTTCAAAGGGGATTTAAATACTCGCTCAAAACCTGGGGGATCCAGCTCTGTGGTGCATTTTACATTCGCAACGTGGTTGCTGTTTTGAGAAAACAAATGAATTGATTACTTACCCAACGTTCGGGAAGTAAGCCCATCTAATTGAGTCGGTATAAGCGACAGGCCGGGGTACGGTCTATCAAAGTGTAAGTGGCTGGGTGGCAGTCCATCAACGCGTAAGAGGCCGGGTGGCGGTCCAGCACAAGGTCCTTATGTGGCCAGGGTGATGACCGGTGGGGGATTCATCCATCTACTAGTAGAAAAGGTTACTTATTGGTATCTTTGCCTGATCAGCAAGATATCTGGTTTATGCCAAAATTCTTTTCCTTTCCAAAATTCATTGGATGTTTCAAACTCTGTTCATACTTTACATAACAGAGGTTCCAGGAAATGTTTAAGAGATATATATGTGGATATATATATATCGGGACTAAATAAAGTATCTCGTAACTTTATTTCATTCAATAATATTTCAAAGATTGAATCTATTCAAGTCTTAACTTGTGGTCTCATCTATGGGATGTTTTTTTTTAAAACTTATAATACTTTGAACGGTGGTAGTTCAAGTAGCTTTATAAATGATATAAGTGTAGTGAAGTATTGGTAACTTCATTCCTTGTTTTTACTTATATCTAGTAAGTAATTATCTTACACATGATAAAGATTCTAGTAAGTATCCATTTAGATACTTATATTATTGTTATCACTATGTATTATCTTGCGAGCTGTAAGGCTCACTCTTGCTTTATTTCTTCATCACACAACAACAGTTAGGAGAGATGGCCAGACTCCAGCAGACCCAGCGCAAGCGTGTGGGAAGCGTCCCGCGTCTTCCCGATGATGTTGTAGCTGCTATAGCTGCAGAGATAGATCTATTGTAGTTCAGACCATCTACTTTTGAGAATCAAATTATGTATAATTATAACTTGTGGCAGATAATGGCAATTAACTGTAAATTTATCAAGTAATCATTTTGGGTTGTAATAACTTTTAAATGGTGGATTCAAGGACTTGTACTTATTTCAATTTCATCTCTGAGACTATAATGGGTTGTGGTGTGTGTTAGTGTGGGGTCACTGCATAAGGTTATTGTTATTAATTAAGTGAAGTGATATTGTGGAAAGAAAGACCGTGACGACCCGGATCCCCGACCCCGGATCTGGGGGTGTTACATGAAGTAAGAAAAGTACATGCTCCAATTCTTCAAAATACTTCAATGGAATGGCATTTTGTCTTATATGATAAACCCTACCATCTGTCATGAAATACAACATGATGTATTCTTTCAAGTAGGTATGGTAAACCATCTGTACAGATTCCAGTTGATTCAATCTCTCAGGAGTTGCTCCAATACCTGGTTCACTCAAGGAAGTTGGATCATTGGTAGTGTTGTGTACTCTTCTTTCATCAGCACTTCCCAATCCAGTTTTATCTCTAGCTTCCTTTCCAGTAACTACTCTTGCTTCAAAACCACTTGCAGTAGTCTTCAAGGATTGAGTCTGTTTTGCTTTAGTGAATCCTGGTAGGAGTGTCTTTGATCTATTTTCTGATATCAAGTTAACTTGAGCTCTGTCAGAGGTTACTTGCTTCTTCTGAATATCAGAACTTACAATTTCTTGACTCTGAACAACTTGAGCCATGTCAGAGGTTGTTTTAAGAACTTTTCTTGAAGTCAGAGCAAGATCATCTTTTTCATTAGCAATTTCTTCTTCCTCAGGAGGTACATAACCCTTGATAGGTTCACCAACCTTTTCTTTACCCTTGGATCTTGGATCTATCTGTGGTTGTGATCTAGCCAATGTTGCTTCAGTATGTGTCCTTTCTTTGATCACAATGCCTTTAAGTTTTGGAAGTAACTTTTTACCAGAAGCTTCAGATTTAGATGTGACTCTCTCTGATTTAAGTCTGGCTTCTTCTTCCTTTAAACTTTCCAAGTCCATTCCTGGATTTTCTTGAAGAAATAATTGTCTTGACATTTCCTCATCAAGATCTAGAAGTTCATCAGAACTTATCCTTTTACCAACAGCAGAACTTATTCTTTTCCCAGTATCAGAACTTGTTCTGTGACTAGCTTATCTTGATGTAAACCTTCTACCTTGACTATGACCGCTACCCATTCCAGAGTTTCCTTGGTCATCTTTTCCATCATCCTTTCCTTGCAGTGTCTTGTTGGTTTTGCATTTGGACTTAATTACCTTCTCCCCCTTTTTGGCATCAGCAGGTAGTAAAAGAGAGATAAGTAGTTCCACTGAGGTCTGGATTTCAGTAAGTTGCGATTGCTGAGAAGCTTGATTTGTCAGAATTTGATCAATCTGAGCTTGTTGTTTCTCTTGAGTTTTCTCAATATAAGCAATCCTGTCAATGGTAGGTTGAAAGAACTTTTTCTTATCAATTTTCCAAACTTGTTCCTGTTTGATAAAGTTCTCCTGAATCTTGTGTAGCTCTGCATGAGTAGTTGAATGAAGACCTTGTAGATGTTTAGTACTCAATGCAGTGACTCTAAGCTGGGTTTTAAAATCATCAGAATTTAATATTTCATCAGCCTTAGTCAAGTGCTCAGCAAGATGTAAAGCATTTGGAACACATGAAACTGAGTTCCATTCCTTAGTCCACTCCTGACCTGCGGGAGTTTCACTCCAAGGCACTGGTGCATCCCTGATAACAAACTCCTTTACCAGTTCAGACTTAGGAAGAGTCGGTGGAGGAGTATGTCCTGAAGGACCTGCTTCATCAGCATCTACCGTTGGAGCAGCTTCACCAGTATCTCCAACATTTGCAGCATCAGAACTTAAAGAATCAGTATCTTCTGATAAGACAACAGTGTGAGTAGCAATGGAGGCTTCAGGATCCTCTAATTGCTGATCTGATACTAAGTTCTGATCAATAGCCATATCCTGATGCTCACCTAAAATCTGATCATCAGCATCTTGATGCAGAGAAGGTGTTGTTGATAACTCTGGAGTTTGAACAGCATCAGTAACAGGTGTTGTGGAAGGATTATTTGCTGTTGGAGCTTCTAAGAAAAGTATTTCAGGCATAACCAGGTTCTGAATATCAATTTCAGCACTTGTGCCTGGATCAACAAGAGACACAGATGGTGAGTTAGCCTTGTCAGATACAGCTTCCTGAGATGGAGTTGATGGAGAAGAAGTGACTGGAGCAAATTCCTTGTCTTGTGAGATCAGAGATTCCTGATCCCCTTCCTTAGCTGCTTCATCCTCATCATCTGAAACTGGCCTTTGTGCCCTCTGTTTCTTGTACTTCCTTGTTGATTTGGATTTCTTGGGAGTTTCAGGAACTATCATTCGTCTAAGCCTCTTGAGAAGCCTAGAACCCCCAATTTCAGAATCCTTCTGAGAAGTTGCTTTCTCAGCTTCATTTACCACAGATTCTGAAGAAGGAATCTGTTCCTCAGAATCTGATTCATCTCTCAAAGTAATCCTCCTCCTCTTTTGAGGTGTATGAGGAACAGTCTTTGTTCTTTTTGGCTTAGAGGATGTAGGCTTCACAGTAGGTGCTGAAGAAGAAGGTTGAGCAGTCTGTGAAGTGGAGAGATAGGATTTGAGATAAGTTCTGAGGGTAGGCTGAGATATACCCTGAGTGGAAGGGACTGAAAATGATGAATTTTGGTTATGGTGAGTTGGTTGAACATTGGAGTAAACAGATTGGTAAGTAGCAGGATCAGCATTTACCAGAATCTGTTTCACAGATTGAGGAATCTGTAATGGTCTCACCATTGATTTCTTTGTGTCAGCATTTATCAGGTCGTTAAAGTACCTTTTTGCAACCTTAAAAAGTGGGGTTTGAGTGCTGACTAACTGGGGTTCATCAGTACAATACGTATAAATAAGTTGACAGAATCGAGCAAAGTAAACAACAGTTCTATCCTCTGTCATCCTATCCCCAATAAAACCAATTAAAGCAGGTGCAAAATCAAAGTGAGTTTGATTGATAAGTGAATACCCGATGTGCTGACTCATGATTGGGATAGCATCAAAGTTTGAACACTTGTTGCCAAAAGCCTTGGTGATGCAATCGAAGAAGAAACTCCATTCTCTTCTGATATGAGCCCGTTTCAATTATCCTAGTTTCATCAGACTCTTTTCATATCCCAAATCAGTCATTAACTCCCAAGTTCTGATTCCTCTGGTATAGAGAAAGTACAATCTTCTGGAAGATGTAATGCTCTTCGTACTGTACCAGGAGTGACTACATAGGATGAATCACCCACTTGGAAGATAATACTGGGAGTTCCTCGTTTACCACCATCATCAAAAACTCCAGTCCTCCAGAACCTCAGAACTTTTTGACTTGAAAATAATTCAGGCTGAGTTAGGGCGTACCCAACCTCACTATGTGCAAGAAGATCTTGCACAAAGTGCAATTCAGATGGAGCTTCAGCATGATCAAGAATTGCAGCATAGTTGTTTGGAACAAACTTTGCTCCATCAATGATTAAATCCTTTGGTGTCATGTGAAAAAATATTGAGATTCAAGTATGCCTGTTAGGTGTTTGAGATAATGTCTGTATGAAAAACCAACGTATGAAAGAAGGAGAAAGAGAGTAAAAGTAAGGAGAGAGATAAAGTATAAAGAAAATAAAAGATTAAAGAAATCTTCTCTCTGTTGTACGAATACCATTAATCCTAATCATAGTGACTATTAATCTTCCACTTCAACATATTCTAGATTAAACTGAGACTGTTACCAAGTTTTATTCACAGATAAGCCAAGTAAAGGATTAGACTGAAAAATCAGAACTTAGACCTATACCAGAACTTAACAGTCATCAGAACATAATTTCTTAACTCGAAAAAGGAATGCCCATCTTAGTAAATCCTCATACAAGTTCTGAGTTATGGACGTCAGAACTTAATCATCAGAACATGTAACTTAGAACTTGTCCTCAGAATTTGTGCAATAATGACACAATGACTGTTTATCTAAAATAACATAGACCACCACAGAAATTTTCATCATTCAGATGGAGTGATTAGTGTGTGCATTAAGCTAAAAACAGACAAAGAGTAAAGTCTGATTCACTTCAGTACATCTTAGAAATAAGGCATAACTAAAATTTTGCTAAAGATCTGTCATTGTCATGAAACCTACTGATGAATGAGTTCATGCTTGAGTCCATCTCAACTATTTTGTGCTAATTTTATGCATCTTTTGCAATTCTATTTTACAGTGGCTTCTCAGTGTAAGTGAGTCACGACTGTTTATCAGAATTTATGCTATTATCAGAGTATTTCTCCAGTAATCATAGAGTGTGAAAAGTCACCAAGAAAATATTTTGCTTTTCTAATGCATATTTACTTAATACCAGCAATGCACTTGGGTCGTCCCTTGCACATTTTTATTCTAGATCTCAAAGGAGTACCTGATTTTATTCTTTGATCTTTTTGCTTTTTCTTTTGATAATTGAGGTTTATCAGCACTTAGTACATTCAACAGTTTTACTAGTATCAGAACTTAACAGATGAGTAGCATTATTCTAATTTGTGACTTAGTAATAAGATATACAAAGTAAACTTAACTAAGCTCAATTATCAGAATTTGCTAGTGTCATAAGATTTCCACCGAAATAATTACTTCTTACATGGAATCATTTGTTTATTGAAGACTACTAGGTCAGTTATCTAGCACAGTTATCCTCATAGGATTGAATAAGTACTAGAACAAACATATCACTTATCAGAGTTTAGAAACATATATCAGACAACAGTCAGTACTTAAAGACATTTATCAATTAAGCACAGAATATACAATGAGATTAATTCTGTAAATACTGAGCATAAAGTCTGATAACACAGAACAAGTCTAAGCAGATTTAGAGAAAGAACCTGAAACCATTCCAAGTTCATTTACCAATCTTGTAAAAGTAGCTTCACATAATGGTTTTGTGAAGATATCTGCCAATTGTTGATCTGTGGGAACAAAATGCAATTCCACTGTACCTTCATCCACATGTTCCCTGATGAAGTGGTACCTGATGCTGATGTGCTTTGTCATTGAGTGTTGAACTGGATTACCTGTCATAGCAATAGCACTTTGATTATCACAGTAAATAGGGATTTTGAAATATGTTAACCCATAATCCAGTAACTGATTCTTCATCCAAAGAATCTGTGCACAACAGCTTCCTGCAGCAATATACTCTGCTTCTGCAGTTGATGTGGAAATTGACTTTTGTTTCTTGCTGTACCAAGAAACCAATCTGCCTCAAAGAAATTGGCAGCTTCCACTTGTGCTTTTCCTGTCAATTTTGCAACCTGCAAAATCTGCATCTGAGTAACCTATTAGTTTAAAATCTGATTCTCTAGGATACCATAATCCCAGAGCAGCTGTTCCTTTAAGATACTTAAAGATTCTTTTTACAGCTGTTAAGTGAGGTTCTCTTGGATCTTCTTGAAATCTTGCACAAAGACAGGTAGCATACATGATATCAGGTCTACTAGCAGTTAGATAGAGTAGAGAGCCAATCATACCTCTGTAGTCAGTAATATCTACTGATTTACCGGTATCCTTATCCAGTTTTGTCGCAGTGGCCATTGGAGTGGATGCACTTGAACAATCTTGCATTCCAAATTTCTTTAGCAAGTTTCTGGTGTACTTGGTTTGACAAATAAAAGTGCCTTCCTCATTCTGCTTGACTTGAAGGCCCAGAAAATAGCTAAGTTCCCCCATCATACTCATCTGATATCTTGACTGCATTAGTTTGGCAAACTTCTTGCAAAGTTTGTCATTTGTAGATCCAAAAATGATATCATCAACATAAATCTGGACCAGAAGTAAGTCCTTTCCATGGTTGAGGTAGAACAGTGTTTTGTCTATTGTCCCTCTGTTGAATCCACTTTCCAGAAGAAACTGAGCTAAAGTCTCATACCATGCTCTAGGAGCTTGCTTAAGTCCATAAAGTGCTTTATCAAGCCTGTAGACATAATCTGGATGTTTGGTATCTACAAAACCTGGAGGTTGTTCAACATATACCTCTTCCTCCAATTCTCCATTTAGAAAAGCACTTTTCACATCCATTTGAAAGACAGTTAACTTTTTGTGAGCAGCATAAGCCAAAAATATCCTTATGGCTTCTAACCTAGCAACTGGTGCAAATGTTTCATCATAATCAATTCCCTCCTGTTGAGAATATCCTTTTGTAACCAGCCTTGCCTTATTCCTTGTAATTATGCCATCACTGTCAGTTTTGTTTCTGAATACCCACTTTGTACCAACAACAGATCTATTCTTTGGTCTTGGCACTAGGGTCCAGACTTTGTTTCTTTCAAATTCATTCAACTCTTCCTGCATTGCTTGCACCCAATCAGCATCTTGAAGAGCTTCTTCCACTTTCTTTGGCTCAGTCTGAGAGAGAAAAGAATTGTAAAGACACTCATTTGAAGTACCTGTTCTAGTTCTGACACCTGCATCAGGATTTCCAATTATCAAATCAGGTGTATGTGATTTTGTCCACTTCCTTGCAGATGGAAGGTTTTCTCTAGAACTGGATGCTCCCCCATGATCCATGCTATCTTCATTTTCATTTTCTGATGCTCCCCCTGAAACTATGCTCTCTGAGTTGGATTCTTCAGTATTTAGATTTTCAGCACTATCAGAACTTGGCTTATCAGAACTTGACGAATCAGAACTTGAAGAGCCAGATGCATGTTCTGATGTTTCTTGAGATGTGGTAGGATCTTGAGTATGCTCCCCCTGCATAGGTGCATCTTCCTTTAACGTAGTCACCACAGTTTCAATAACATCAGAGTTTAATTCATTAGAGTTTGCAGTATCAGGACTTAGACTGTCAGGATTTTCAGTATCAGAATATGAGTCTTCATTTTCAAATCTCAGCTGATCATGGTCAATGAAATCTTTAAGACCAGTGATCTTCTTGTCATCAAAAGAGACATTGATAGATTCCATGACCACTTTTGTTCTCAAATTATAGACTCTGAAGGCTTTTGTGGAAAGTGGATATCCAACAAAGATTCCTTCATCAGCTTTTAGATCAAACTTTGATAGATGTTCAGGATGAGTCTTGAGAACAAAACACTTGCATCCAAATACATGAAAATATTTCAGATTTGGCTTCTTTTTCTTCACTATCTCATATGGTGTTTTTCCATGCTTGTTAATGAGTGTTGCATTTTGAGTAAAATAAGCAGTCTGCACAGCTTCAGCCCAGAAATAGGTTGGAAGCTTTGCTTCTTCAAGCATTGTACGTGCAGCTTCAATGAGAGTTCTATTCTTCCTTTCAACAACTCCATTTTGCTGTGGAGTTCCAGGAGCAGAAAATTCCTGCTTTATTCCATGGCTTTTGCAGAACTCTTCCATTATCAAATTCTTGAACTCAGTGCCATTATCACTCCTTAAAATTTTCACAGAATCTTTGACCATTTTATCCAGCTGTTTGACATGATCAATCAAGATAGATGCAGTTTCACTTTTTGTGTGCAAGAAATACACCCATGTGTATCTGGTGAACTCATCCACTATGACCAACGCATACTTCTTCTTTGCAATAGACATGACATTTACTGGACCAAATAGATCAACATGTATAAGATGATAAGGCTCAAGAATTGATGATTCAGTCTTGCTCTTGAATGAAGATTTTCTTTGTTTGGCTTTCTGACATGAATCACAAAGACCATCAGGAGCAAATACTGTGTTTGGCAATCCTCTCACAAGATCTTTCTTGACTAGTTCATTTATATTGTTGAAATTTAAATGAGTGAGTTTCTTATACCAATTCCAGCTTTCTTCAATTGATGCTCTACTTAACAGACAGATTGCAGATTCATCAGTACTTGTTGAAAGCTTAGCTTCATAAATGTTACCACGTCTGTATCCTTTCAGAACAACTTTGCCTTTAGATTTACTCACAATTTCACAGTGTTCTTCAAAGAAATCAACATGATAACCGCTGTCACAGATTTGACTTATACTCAGTAGGTTGTGTTTAAGTCTTGAGACCAGAGCTACTTGTTTAATTATGACATTTCCAAGATTGATATTGCCATATCCCAATGTTTTCCAATGTTGCCATCTCCATAAGAAACACTTGGGCCAGCTTTCTCCACAAAATCTGATAGCAGGGCCTTATTTCCAGTCATATGTCCTGAACATCCACTGTCCAGAACTAGAATATTTTTCCTGTTGCCCTGCAATCACAAAGACCACTAATTATTAGTTTTAAGGACCCAGACTTGCTTGGATCCTTTGGCCTTATTAAGTTTGTTAACATTTGCAGCGGAATTAGCATCAGAGTTTATGTTAACATTTTTCTTATCAGAACTTACACTATCAGACTTTGAATCAGAATTTACACTAGAAGGAACAATGGAAACTTTCTTCAAAGAAGGTTTTATTTGATAATAATCATAGTACAAACTATGATATTCCTTACAAGTATAAATGGAATGCCATAAACTACCACAATGAAAACAAGGATTTTGTGGTTTGTATCTAACAGACTGACTCTTAACTCCTGATTTTGAAGGTAAGGAGTTAATATTCTTATTCTTCCTGCAAAAAGAAGCCAGATGGTTAGAACTTTCACAGTTATGACATGTTTTCCTAGGAGCATCAGGAACAGGTTTATAATCATTGCTTTTATTCACACCTTCCTTTCCATTCCTATTTTTCCTAGGTGATTTTACATTGTTTGCATTCTTGACATCTTTCAGCTTATGCTTAAGCTGCTTCTTTGTCATTAAGCCTATGTTCACTTCAGCTGTCTTTTCCTGTTTTAGTTTGTCAGAAGTTAATTCCTCTTTAACTTCTGATTTCTCATTTTCAGACTTTACAGTTACAAACTTAACAGGTTTAAACTTTGGCTTTTGCTTAACAACAGGCTTAATTTCTTCAGTTTCTTTATCATTCTTATCTTCTCCATAACCTAAACCCTCTTTCCAGTTTCCACTACTTAGCAAATTTTGAGTTATTTTGCCAGAGTTAGTCCAAGTCCTGATAATCTCTCTTTCCTTTTCTAACTCAGTTTTTAGAGATTCATTTAATTTTAGCACTTCATTCCTAACATAAAAAGCATCATCTCTATCCTTCTGAGTTTGATGAAACATGACTAACTCTTTTTCTAAGAAATCATTCATTTTCTTAAATGCAAGATTTTCAGAAGTTAATCTTTCACATGTTAAAGTTTGATCTCTATAGCTAACAAACATGGTTTTAAGATATCTTCTCAACTCATTAATATCATCAGTATGAAAAGCATAAGTAGTCTGAGGTACCTTTGTTTCAGCAGCACCAGAACTGCTCTCAGCACTTTCTTTATCAGCATTTGCCATCAATGCATAGTTCTCCTCACTTTCAGAGTCTGAGGTGTCTGTCCAGCTTTTCTGCTTTGTGACAAGAGCCTTGCCTTTGTCACCCTTTACCTTCTTGCAGTCAGGAGATATGTGGCCTTTCTCACCACAGTTATAGCATTTAACATTGGTGTAATCTCCTCTGTCAGACTTTCCTCCTCTGCCTTCAGATCTTCTGAAATTCTTCTTATCAGAACTTATGCTTTTCCTGGAAAACTTCTTTCCCTTCCTGAACTTCCTGTATGCAATCTTTGTGATTCCTTTCACCATAAGAGCACACGGCTTCATCATCTCCTCATCAGCATCAGTCTCAGGCAAGCTTTCAGAATCTGAGTCATCATCACTCTCAGAACTTGATGACTCAGTATCAGACTTTATGAAAAGAGCTTTACCCTTGTCTTTCTTTGAGGAAGCTGCTTTGGGGAATTCTTCTTCAGCCTTAAGAGCAACTATCCTTGACTTTCCTCCTTTCCTCTTGCTTCTTTGTTCCATCTCCAGCTCATGAGTCTTGAGCATTCCATAGATTTCGTCAAGAGTTGTTTCATCAAGATTGTAGTTGTCTCTTATTGTCGTTGCCTTCAAATCCCAGCATTCAGGAAGAGCTAACAGGAACTTAAGGTTTGAATCTTCAAGATCATACTCTTTATCAACCAATGACAAATCATTCAAAAGTTTGACAAATCTATCATATAAATCATTCAATGACTCATTAGTCTTTGAGTCAAAGTGTTCATACTCTTGAGTGAGTATTGTCTTCCTGTTCTTCTTAATTGTGTCAGTTCCCTGACACCTTGTTTCCATAGCATCCCATATCTCCTTAGCAGTCTTGCAGTTGATTACCCTGTTTGACATTACATTATCAATGGCACTATGCAGTAAGTGTCGTACCTTAGCATCCTTAGCAATTGATGCTATGTCCTCAGCAGTATAATCACTCTTCTCCTTTGGTACGGTCTTTGCTGCTTCACCTGCAACTGCAACAGCGAGTTTGGTTGGTTTGTGAGGACCTTCCTTGATTCTATCAAGGTATTCTAGATATGTTGCTTCCAGAAACATGGTCATCCTTACCTTCCATATGGGATATTCAGATGGTCTCAGTATGGGGACTCTGATGGTCTCATACCGACTCTGAATTTGTGTCTTTGGTGGTTCCTCAGTTGTGGTAGGCTTAGTTGGAGTTTCTGTGTCTGACATGATTGTGTTTGGATCTTTAACTGTATGTATGTTAACAGATAGGCTCTGATACCAATTGTTAGGTCACACACACACTGTAGAGGGGGTGAATACAGTGTATAGTACACTCAAATCGAACTTTAAGAACTTAAGTAACAGAAAACAAACTTTATTGAAACAATAAACTCTGTTACAGTATGGAACTGTTACCTCTCAGTGATGAACAAATATCACGAGAGCTGCAAGGGTTACAATGAATAATCTTTTCTAATAATGATAACACTTATAGTGTAAACCCTATGTCTGTGTTTATATACTACACAGTTACAAGATAATCGCTAATTGATATGGAATATAATTCTGCTTCCTAAAATATATCAATCAGATATCTTTTCTTCCAAGTATTCCATTCTTCACGGAATTCCTTCTTCATGCATATCTCTTCTTATGTTTATCTCGATCTTCTTTCCTTTCATCAGCTACTGTCCTTATCTGATTGTCCTTCAGCACTTAAGTTTTGATATCTATCTTCTGATGATTATCTCCTGATAATATAAGTACTGATATCCTTAAGTCCTGACTTCCAGTATAAGTACTGATCAACAGTTAAGTACTGATTTATCCTGTTCACGTAAGATTCTGAAAGCTAAACATAAAACATATTAGCCATGACATTATCAAATATATCTAACAACATCATTTGTATTCGGTTTCATAAAGGAAAGGCTTCACAAGCGTCCCCAAAGATCGGACAAAAAGAAACTCTCGAAAAGTGGTAAAGAAATTTTAATCAAGTCTGTTGCTCAAACCTTTCCAGACTATTCGATGAGTGTCTTTTTACTTCAAGTAGAAGTGTGTAAAGATTTGTAAATGGCAATGACAAGATTTTGGTGGAATTCTGATATTGCGAAGGAAAAAAGAATTCACTGGATGTGTTTGAGTAGATTATGTGCAACGAAAAATAGTGGCGGGATGGCGTTTCGTTGTCTAAGAGATTTTAATATAACTTTATTAGGTAATCATGATTGGAGATTATTAAAGTTTCCTGATAAGCTAGACAATAGAATTTCCAAGGCAAGATATTATCCCAATGGGATGTTTTTAACATCTATTCTTGGTTCAAATCCGAGCAATATTTGGCGCAGCATTTTAGAATCTCAAGACCTCCTTGCTCGGGGATTATCTTGTCAAATTGGAAATAGTCAAGAGGTAGATATTCTAAATACTTCATGGCTTCCATTAAGTTCTGACCCGTACATCCACTCAGATAGTGAGGCGCTGGTTAATCAAAAAGTGTCCTCCCTAATGCATGTAGATTCAGTAGCTTGGGATGTTGAGTTAATCATGGATATCTTTGAGAAAAGAGATGCAGACTTGATACAGCCCATTCCCTCTCATTCCCTTGAGGCAGAACGATAGAGACACTTGGTATTAACGTCATGAAAAGATGGGACACTACTCAGTAAAAAGTGGTTATATTGCTCCAAGTAGCTAAGTCGAGTCCCACCACTGCTGCTAATTCAGGATTTTGGACGAAGTTATGGCAGTTGAAAATTCCATCCAAGATCAAAAAAATTGTGGAGAGCAGTGACCAATTATTTACCAACCAAAGATCTACTTCGAGGAAAATATGTCCAGGTCTTAGCTCTATGCCCAATGTGCAATCTGGAACCAGAATCTATCTTACACACATTGGTTTTATGTACGTTTGTAGTAAGTTGTCATCACTTTAGCACTAATTTTGCAATCCAGGGCAGTTTTAATTATTTTACAAAGTGGCTTTAGCTGTTGTTTGATAGTTGATAAGTGGCATTTTATACCACTTAAAGTGTCTCATAACGGCTTGAATTGGTGTCTTGAACTCAAGTATTTTGTGTATTTGACGTGTTTTCTAGTGTTTTTGCATTTCAGGGTATAACTTGCTTAGATAGGTGGTTTTCATTAAATAAAGCCTAAGGAAGTGCTTGGAATCAGTCTAGGGGTGATGAGCGAAGAAATCAGAAAAAACAGAAGCAAAATAAAGTATTTTCCAGAAGGGTAGCAGGAGGCCGCGTGCCAGGAGCAGGCGATCGCGTGCCAGCAGGCGGCCGCGTGGAGACAGCAGGCGACCGCGTGCGTGCGGAATTTCAGAATCTGGATTTTATTAATTCGAGTACAATTGGGTTTCTGTTGGCGCTGGTTCTCTTGGGCTATTATATAAACCTTATGGGAAGACGTTTTCTTTATCAAGATCAAGGACAAGAAGATTGAGAAGACCGTTTTAGCACGTAACAACGAAGAAGAGGAAGTATACATTTATCTTTTGATTCTTTTAATTCGTTGTAACAGTGGATGCTAGTTTTCTTTATGCTTTGAACCTTAATACTCTTGTGACGTACTTTATTATTTATTAAGTATCTTTCATCTTTATATCGTTGTGTTATTATCATGCTTTTATATGAACCCATGTTGACGATGAGTTCTATTATGGGTTAATCGTGATCATGGGATCCTAGTGGATTTACTATAGAATTCTTTAGTTAATTGTTTAATACATTGGTATGTGGTGATTGTATGATATCTAGTATAGGTTGTGCTTATTCGTCTTATATGCGTCGCGAACATGTAAGATACCTGTTAATCTCTTGTGAAGCGACAGTTCATCTTGAGATTTAGAATTTGCCATGCTAGCATAGGTTCATGTATTGTATGCATGATTAATGGGTAACTCTAATCGTTTTAATTAAATATAATTAATCAGAGTCTATGTGGGAACGAACTAAAAATCATTCTATATTACTTGCGAACGCGTATACTTGCGTGAATTATTTAGCGCATGCTTTGTGCCTAACAATAGTTAAAAACCAGTCTGAAATTCATAATCAGGTAGAAATTTGTTGGCTTTTGTGGAAAAACCGTAATGATGCAATATGGAAGCAACGCAACTCGCATATTTCAGAGGTAGTGAACTCGGTGTTGTCTAGTCTTAACCCGTGGAAATCTGTTCAAGATAATAACTACGACAATGTTTTGGGTTTTATGACTTCAAACGATGGTCAGGAACATTAGACTCCTCCAGAAGTTAATAGTGTTAAGATCAACATCGACGCAGCTTTATTTGAAGATCCAGTTCCTTTCAGATTTGTTTTCATCGTTAGAAATCATCGAGGTAATCTCAGTAAAGCTTCTTCAAAGTGCTCTCTTGGTCGTGTGTCTCCTGAAATTATAGAGGTTTTAGGCATCCGTGAGTAGAGATGCACAAAAAACCCATCGGGTCAGGATTTATTCAGGCTTTAAAAACCCGGTTTTTATGGAAACAGATCGGGCTGGGATTTTTTA
Organism: Apium graveolens; assembly: GCF_009905375.1. Taxonomy (NCBI): domain Eukaryota; kingdom Viridiplantae; phylum Streptophyta; class Magnoliopsida; order Apiales; family Apiaceae; genus Apium; species Apium graveolens. Next base: position 275,904,331 of record NC_133652.1, on the reverse strand, counting down.
AATATCGGGCCGGGTCGGGCTTCCTAAGAAATATAAGCCCTGTTTTAGGCCCGCGGGCCTGGCCGAATCGGGCCGAACCGGAATTTATCCGGGTTTTTATTTATATATTGAAAATTATTTTATATTTCATAACTCGAACTATGGGTAGTTTAAATACCGGAGAAAATAATATCTTGATATATCAGATAGAGTAGTTTAGACACTGAATTAAATAAATATTTTTTAATATAATATATAAATAATCATATATACCTTAATTGCTTCTAATATTATAATATAATTTTTTAAAAATTATAAAAATTATTGTATATTTTCAAATTTTATATAAAAAAATTGTGTTTTAATCGGGCTTTTCAAAATGCCCTGGGTTTTATCCGGACAAACCGGACTTTTATCTAGACTTTTTAGATCCAGAATTTTATCCGGGCTTGGTTAAATCGGGATTTTTATCTGGATTTTCCGGGCCGGGAAGGATTTTTGAGAGAAAAGAAGGCCCATTTAAGGACGGAGGGTCGGGCAAGGCTTTTTTCGGATCGGGCTTTTTTTCGGATCAGGCTTTTTTCCGAATCAGATTTCGGGTTTTGGATTTTTTGAACATCTCTATCCATGAGGCGCTTGGTTGGATCAAATGCAAGAATTATTCAAATGTCACACTGGAATCAGATTGGCTGCAAGTCGTGCAATTAATCTGCAGCTCCTTTTCTCGATTTTCTTATTTAAGAAGATTGATTGAGGAGTGTAGGGGTCTCTTGTTAGGATTGGTAAGTCAAAACATTGAGTTAAGATTTGTGAGACGGCCTGCGAATAGACTACCTCACTAATTGCAAGTCATTCTATCATTAGTAAGGATTTGAATCATTAATAAAATCTTTACTTCCGTTGAAAAAAAATATGAAAGAGGGGTAAATGAGTAATTTCGCTAAATAGTTTGAAAGACCATATTGGCCTATAATATGTTTAACTAGCATTATAACTCGTGCGATGCAAGGGTCTTTTTCAAGAGTTTTTTTATGTATCATGCAATTATAATGTTCTTAGTTGTTTTCTTATTTGTAAATGGTGTACAATGTCGAACGTATATTAAATATAAGTTGATCGTTTATCAACGTGTATTATTTTCATACAAGACATTACTAAATTACACAATGTTTCCAATATAGCTCATTAAGCAAAATATATATTCTTGTTTGTGTTTTATAATTTGTACGTAATGAATGAATATATATATATATATATATATATATTCTTGTTTGTAGTCAGTGTACGTTTAAATCGAAATGATTAAACTTAATCGGTAGAATGTCGTTAGTATGTTTACAAAAAAAAACTAAAAATTAACATATATGTTGAATACATAGTAGACCAAAAGTTTTGAATTTTATTTAAATAAACCTATATGTACTGGTCTATATTATTACTGAATTCACTACTAACTTACAATTAACTTGCTCAATTTAAAAAGATAAAAAATGCATAACTGAAGTCAGAATGACTTGCAATTATAATATACAATAGTATAAAATTTACACTTCTGTTAATATAAAAGTTGATTATAATGAAAATTGTTTGTTTTTGAAATTCAACATATGTATGTATGGAAAAAAATGTTAGTTTTTTATTTACACTACTATTAACAAAGTAAGATTAAGTTCTATGTGTGTGTGTCGGAATGTTAATTATCGCATATTACATTTCTTAGTAAATTATGATGGTTTCAATTATTTATATGCTAAATATATGATTAATGTATATGTATAAACATTATTAACATCTAGTGAGACAATTGATTACTTAAATAACATGCATTTATAATTATTCAAAAATTAAAATTATTTAATAAATAAATTCCAATAATTTATATATGATATTCGCATTATCAGTGACAAACAATCCATATTTATTTTTTACGCAACCGAGTATCAATCATGGCTATAACATAAAAATAAATTATATATTTTAAAGACATATTATTGATATTCATGATTTTTTTTCGAGAATTCGAAGGACAAATTGTAATTATATCGTTATTTAAACCATTTCAAAAATTCTTTTATTACAACTCTAATATTTTTCATATAATAATTTGATAATATTGTATATTGTTCTCCTAAAATTAAATATTTTCAATTCGATAAAGTTTTATAAATATTAGTTAAACTGGTTAAATCCCATTAAATTATTGATCAATTTATATTTTTCCTTAGATAGTATAAAATGCATTGAATCAAATGTTATAATATAGTATAGATACAACTTTTATTTGAATAATTCAAAATATTTGTACAATATTATCTTGATCAATGAATATTGCTTATCTAAAAGAATTCTTTTAAAAAAACTAGTTTTTTTAAGTGAAAAATGAAAAATAAATCGATTTAATATATCATCGTAGTTTTAACAAATTTCGTGAGATCTCATATCAAATTTTGAATATTTTAAAAATGAGGCAAGTTCCAAAAACAATAATGCGCTACTAGTGAAATTAGTAATTTTAATACAAATAATTAATTGACTTGATCCTATAAATATTTCAAACACATTAATTAATATTAGGGAAAATGGATTTTTTTCATCATCCAACTTATTGTGTTTTTAGGAACTTACCATTCAACTATTATTTTTTTTCTTTTGCTCACTAACGTTAGGTTCATATTTATTTTTATTCACTAACGTTAGGTTCCGATTTGATTAATAGCATTATGTCAATTTTTTATAAAATTATTAAAATATAGTGGTAGTCCGTAAAATTTAATTGATTTGATATATGTCTATATCTTTATATATAGTACTCCATATGTCCCCCAAGATGTTTACCTTGGTGATGAGAGTTTGACAAGCATTTTAAGGCTCCTAAAAGATGTAATTTCATGAATTATTTTTAATTTTTTTCTTCTGTATAATAATTTAACGTTTAAATTTTTATATACAAAAAAAATCTTAAAAATAAGTTATAAAACTGTGTTTGTAAGAAAAATATCTTGTAAGAGTTATTTGATTTAATACCAAATTCACATTATTACAACATTATACTATTTTTATGTTTATATATATATTTGTTTCACGATTCTATTAGAGTGGATGAGTTTATAGTCTTGATTTTGGGGCGGTAAGAGTTGCATGAAGGAGTTGTGATTAGTGATTTCATTTGGTTTTTGAAAGTGTCATTTGGTAAAATATTGATATGTAATTTTTTAATGTTTTTAGTACTTTACGATCAGTTTGCTAATAATATTATATTGAATTTTTTATTTTTTTATTTCCCAATAATTTTAGTACGGATTGGTATGCCTCTTCCTAATAATTTTGATTTTGAGTTTAGTACTCTACTTAAAAAGTAACAGACGTATATGAACTGATTTTATACATCTATTTACAATGTATATACATATGTTCTGATCAGATATTTAAAACAATATGCGTCATTTCCATAACATACCAATATAATTGAGACATTATACAACTCCTCCATATGCATCCAACAAACTCAAACACATATGACAGTTTTTGTACTTGTTATCATTATATTTTAATAATGCTATAAAAAATTAAAAAAATACTAATAATCAAATCTGAACATAACGTTAGTGACTAAAAAAAATCTGAACCTAATATTAGTGAGTAAAACAAAAAAAATTATAGTTGAGTGGTAAGTTTCTAAACACACAATAAGTTGGGTGACGAAAAAATTTATTTAAAAAAAATACATAAGATTTAAAAAAATTCATTTAAAAAAATACATCATCAAATAAGATTTAAAAAAATATATTATTGGTAAGATATTCTCGCTGAGCTTGAAATTTAAACTTACTAAACGTAGAATGTGATGATATTTTTCGGTTGGGTCATGTAGTCAAATTTCAAGTAATTTTTAACAATAGGCCAAGTTTTGATTTCAAATTCGAAATAAACTAAATTGCATCGACTCATTATAATTCGTACTTATCTAAATATGTAATACCAATATAGATTATTTATATATAAGTAATTCTATTTTTAATATTTTCTTTAAAAATTATATATGTACATTTTAATTATTTTTTATATTAAAAAATATGTTAAAAATATATGAGATATATTTTTAAATTAAAAAAATGATTAATAAATAAGATAATAATCCATTTATGTATTATGCCTAACTTTATATCTGAAATTCAATTTTTTAAAATTAATTGTACAAATATTGAAGTAAATATCCTTTTTTGTGAAATTTAAGTAACTATTTTTAAAGTTAAAATATTCATTTAGTAAACTTACTTTATTATGTATGTGTATGATAAAATATATATAACAATATAATCGAAGTGGTATGAGATTGTATAAGTGAATGAAATATCTTGAATTTGATTTCACAAACACATACCTAGATTACAATGGTATCTATTACTGCTGCTGGTTATCAGATAATTAGTGTTTAAATCTAAAAATTTATCGCTCACTAATTACTATTGTGTTTAAAACCAAAAGGAGCATAATGTAATGAGTGTGCTTATGACTTGTTTAACCAATTTAATTTTACATACACAGAACACGAGTGCATGTATGAGTTCCAATTCCCGTCAGCTATCAGTGCTTTCTGTGTGTTTATTTATTCAAAAACTTGTCATACTTGTATATGGTAATTACATGTTATATTATTTTCATATTTGAGTTTACATCGTCGGATCACGGATGTCAAACTATTTCATTACACAAATGGATTGGCTAAATTTAATAACTTAGCAAGCTTTTTTTGATCCATCAATAAAATTGAACTACATCAATTTATCATTAAATCCAAGAATGATTATATTGATTTGTACTAATTGATGCATAAACAATAACAAAGTAGTTAAATTCTTTCGTATAGTAATATACTCTGCCAGGTAAATTGACCGATTAACAGGATCCCTTATATGTGTTGTCCAGTTATGTCGAACTAGTATATCACATATTCAAAATTTCACTGATTTATTTGTAATATTTTACAAGTATTACTTTAGTACACAAAAATTAATTGATTTATTTGTAATATTTTGTAATATTCATAACAATTACTGAAATCCTACTATTATTTTTGTAATTCTATTATACATAAATTAAATCATGGCATTTTCATTAACTATACCTGATGATTCTTATCAAAAAAAATAAACATACAAAGGTACACAATGAAACACAAAGCATGCTTACTGCATGACAAGTGTCACAAACACATTTGCTTGTCGGCAATAATAGTCATCTTTTTAAGTGCATTTCCACCTAATTAAGTTTGATCCATAATATATAAAAGTTTATATGAAATTTTGGATTCAATTACATATAAATTTAAGTGAAATATGGATAAAAATAATTCAATGCTTAATAACAACTAACTTAACAATTTTTGGTGTTGATTCAATTGTTATATGATTAAAGTTTTAAAAAAATAATCGGTTAAGATATCGATTTTTAATTTATCGAATGATATTTAAAAATTGAATAATTTATCGACAATTAACAGCATAATTTGATCAATTTATTAGCAATTAATCGTTAATTTAATAAAATTTCAGACAATTTCTTTAACTGAGATTATATCTCATAATACAACCTATAGGTACTTTTTTGGTGATGCTGGTTTTTGTAATTCTCACATAGCTATTTTACAGGACAATGTGGGAGACAAGTGGGAAGCATTGCTTTTGAATTAAGTATAAGATCAACGACATTATGCATAGGCGGCACCCTCGAATGACATACCTACACTGTGATTTGGCACAGTTAATTAGTTGACTTCGAACAATATCATATTAAATGAAATTTCCGGTTAACCGAAAATTTTTATAATCCTGAGCTTTAAGTAAAACTAGTAAAAGTATTCTAATATTTTAATAATAATTTATTTATGTGCATGTTACTAGTAAAAGTGTATTATAAAAATATATAATTGTGATAATATTTGATAAATGCTAAAAACAATAAGAATATGTGATTGTGATACTTTGATAGTGAAAATTAAAATAAATGTATTGTAAAAAGATGTAATTGTGATAATATTTGATAAATGCTAAAAATAATAAAAATATGTGATTGTGATACTTTGATATGGATAGTGAAAATTAAAATAAGTGTATTGTAAAAATATGTAATTGTGATAATATTTGATAAATGCTAAAAATAATAAGAATATGTGATAATATTTTATATGGCGTCATAAACTTTTTCTTATAAGCTTCGTGTGTTGCCGTTTGGATTAAGGAGAGTTCATGATCTATTGATCTTTGCTTTATCAATAGTACATCTTTCATCTATATTAAAATTGTCATTTATCTTTTGGACTCATTTCCTATGGGATATATTCTAAGTTATTTGTAAGTTATAAAATGTAAGTAATTTTAACTTATAAGAAACCTACAAGTGTTTATTCAAAAAAAAAACTTTTAAGTGTTCCCAATCTTAAAAATATTAGTGTATCTAGTAGAGTATCATAACCCCCAAGTTCTCTACTACCCTTATCATGTTAAATTAAAACTTATACCTCAGGGACTAGGATAACATCAAAATCAAAGTCGAAACAATAATTGCCAACAGTTGGGAAAACATTTTCCGTCCAACATGTTGTCTGAGACGGTATATTGTTTTTTGTTCAAAAGCATTGTGTAGCCACCTAACGGCCTAGGACCCCCTTTCTCATTTCTGAGTACTAATAGATGTGTGCCAAGGCTCTAGCCACAGAGAAATTGCTCTATATACATCCTAGTCAAAGGACTTCAACTTTACTACATTTGCCAAAGGAGACCAATTAGAAGCAAAGGTATTATGATCACCACTAAATGGACTAGTCATATCATGATACATGAGCACACACATATCACTTATATGTGCTTAATATATGCACGTCTCCGGTGGGCTGAAAGTGCAGGGTGTCTATAAAATGGAGCCAGATAACTCTGTACTTGGTTAGGAAATGCAATTCAAGAACCAAACCCACAAGTGGAGTGAAAAAGGGAACCAGAATGTTCTCCCTAACAGGACTCAATCACCTAATGTACATTTCAGACAACTTAATGAATGCAGATCACTACATCGTTTATGACCATGCAGCTGCAAAGTATATATACACATATACTTGGGTTGCAGCAGTCCATAGCAACGGGTGCAAATACAAAAAATATTCTGTATACGAAAGTTAGTACCACTTATTCTGGAGCCTTCTTAACCGGTTAACCCATACCGGTATAAAGTTTAATAAAATTACAAAAATAATTATAAACTTTGATAACAAGTCTGAATCATCATGTCTTATGTAATGCAAATAAAACACAAAACATAAGTATCAATGACAATGTAGTAGTGTCAGAACAAATTTACCTCCAGTTGCTTTATGTTTCCCACTATTGTCCCAGCATATAATGCACTGCTGTTACACGAGAGTAATCCTGAAAACAATAGTGGGGGAGTATCCTGAAAAGCAGTGTGGAATTTTGTAGAAAGCGCAGTATAGTGAGAGATGCTTGCATCTAAAAAGTCTAGATTCACTGGAACGACAAAGAACATTGACATTATCATTACTTTTAAGAAAATTATATAAATCAGGTGGTATTTACATCACATATGCAATGGTTACACAGTTTAATGCAAATCAAAAAAGCAGTTTATTCTCATCTAGATATGATAGGATTGAGTTATCGACACAAAACTAATCAAAATGATACAGAAAACATAAAAACAATCAAAAATGATGACAGGTTCTAGGATGATCATGATCATTTCCGACACCCTTTCTCTACCTTCTAAACATATTTCAGGACACATACAGCCGAAAGATTTTTGCCAGGCCTTGTGGGATCTTCTAGATCTAGCACAATCGCTAACCATCACTAACAACAGGGAATCACATCTGTTTAAGAAATATCACAATAGATATACAAGCAAACACCATTCGAGGTGGTGGAACAATAGAAAGCAGCAACACAGTTGAGTAGCTAGATCTCAGGAAAGTGTTCGCTTGTTGAATGACTCTACTGTCAAGTTGGCAGTGAAAGCTGGAATTGAGTTCATCTTTCGAATAAATATATCAACCTGTAAAATGCCAAACCAGGAAGGTAGTTAAACTAAATATAAAATGTCAAAATTCTTAGTTCTCCGCATACAATCAAAATAATATAATACACATTCAGATTAGCAACAAAGACAAATGAGACAGAAGTTGTCTGAGCAGTAAGCGAACAATTATACATTATAGCTACTGTACTTGATTTATTCTAGACTACATTAGCTTAGTTATCTTGGTTCCAAGAGTTTATACTAATATCCACTGGCAAAGCTTATAAAATCAAAAACGTAGTTAATATGGACCATGAGAATCGAACCCAGAACGACCTTGGATCAACATCACACTCTGTGTAATTGCTAATTTAGCTGCAGTAATTGTGGCAACTCTGTGTAATCACTATTGAAGATTATATACCTTGTTTAATCATAGTTCTATTGCTGCAAATGTTACTTACGGAGAAAAGCAACCATAGCCAAAAATATGTACAGAACTAATATCACTATGCAGATGCCTTATCATCATAGCGTCACACGATGTTCTGGCACCCTTACCAAGCCTTAATAACAGCGGATTAGACTCGTATAATATTAAAGGACCAGTGGAGAATTCGAATCCATACCTGACGAGATATCTCAGGCTGCAAGGTGTAGTCACTTGCCTGAATATTAATGTATACATCTAGTTAATAAATATTTTTTATGATTGCAAAATGCAAATAGAGATATCACTTCCACAATGAATACATATTTATGGCAGTAATATCCATGAATACTGCATTTGGTATTCTACATACAAGGAAAATATGAGCATCTTACAATAATATTTGTATTCCCTGACTCATACTCAAATTGAAGCTTTTCGTCATCACTTTGAGCATAAATCGAGTGCAAGGTAAAACGAGTGACCGGAATTCCATCAGCACGATGATGGTCGTCCATAAGAATCTGCAAGACATATTATTAAGTAAGATAATTTTGTACAGAATATCTTATATGTGCAAGCAAGTACTTGAGCTGAATTTCCTACCATTCAAACAGAATGATATAATTTTCATGTATAACATGTTAGTGCTACTAAAAGTAGAAAACATAAAATTTATAATACGCGCATTTCCCCTTGTCAGGTGATAAAACATTTTATTAGCATTTACGCCTTACATCTTGTAATATAATTTAAAATTTGATGCTTTTATGATTAAAAAAAAAAAGAAATTAAGTGTACAACAGTGGAATGTAAAAGGAAAGTCACGCAAGTTCAAAGTGGGTTTTATTTTGGATACAGAAAAGTACACCGAACTGTATCACTTATGGTCTGACACTTTATTTAAAACACATTTGTACACTCAAAACATATAAATACAATGGGTAACAAATAGGAATTTCCTGCTCTCATATATTAAGTTCATTTATTGATTGTTGATTCATTTAAAACCATAAGTTCAAGCTTAGATTGACAGCATTGATGCCAATTCATACAGTTGGCATTAGAAAAAAAACAGATCATTGAAAGTTAACCTCGTGGTTATGAGAATATATGATGGTATCACTTTCAACTTTCAACTTTCAAGTAATAAATATATTCCTCAAACGTACTAAATGAAAAATGCAGGATATAGGTAAACGTTATTTCTTTGCAATAATACTGATTTTTTAAAATTCTATTACCTTGTAACCGAACATATCACAGCATGCCCTTCTGAATACTGATATTCTATCTGCAAAAACAGTCTTATATCTGTTTCATGAAATCACCCAAAAGTTTCAGTATCATTTTCCAAAACTGTTCAATACTGAAGCCAGTAAATTTAAGTGTATCCTCACACCTTTCCTCGCGTTTTCCCAGTGTTGCAATTTGCTCTTTAAGCTGCACAATCTTTCCAGATATATACGAATCCACACTTGCGCCAGAATTACCTAGTAAATTTCGAAGTTCAAATACAGCCATTATCTGCAGTAGGCATTCAGTTTGGAAAAAATGCAAGTACGAAGTAACAGCACTAAAGAAATCTAGATGCATCTGTACTGTACTATAGTTTTGTGTTTATCAGCTTATAACATTAAAAATTTTAACACCGACGTCTAAATACACATTTAGTAGATTTGAATGCAAATTGTGCACTTGCTACAGAGATGTTAAATTTGTAATAATTTAGGTTCAACGGCTCTTTCATGGTCTAGTCCAGTACATGTATAATTGGTCTATTATCCCCAAATCTCTCATCCATTATACAATTTTCTCTAGAACACAACCTCCTAGAAAATTAAATCCACATTGTTCTTTTTATTTATTTTTATATTTTTCGTTGGCTTGAAAATGGGAGTCGGGTCGACAAATTCGGTGTAGAATATTGAGAAGGAATTTGAATCTGTGATTTATTTCGCATGGGAATTGTTTGTTTGAACTGGCGATTGATCTATAGTAAAATTGTTTGACTTGTGTTAGGGGTCATAACAGGAGATGTTTGAGTTCAGAAACTACGGCGAATGGTGCTATATATATGAGGAAGGGAGGGGGAGGGAGAGAGAAAGAGAGGGGGAGGGAGGGAGAGAGAGAGAGAGAGGGAGAGAGAGAGACTATATTATCCAACTATTTTCATATTATGAAACATAAAATTGAACACATTTAATGTCTATAAAATGCATTTACAAGCTATAAACACATAAAAAGCTGGACATGTTAAAATTGGTATACAATGTTTAAAGACTTTATTATCCCTTCATTTAATATATTTTACAAACACCGTTAAATCATTTGAAGGCAGTACCATTTGGCAAGGTTTTTGTAACTACAACATTCATTCTGCTAAACTAAGTTACCCAGACTCAGGTACGGGTGTCGGACACGGGTGCGGATCCAAGCGTCAGACTCTTGGTTTGTACAAAAAATAGGATTCGTGGATACGGATCCGAAATTGGACACGGGTGCGGAGATTCGGCATATAACCTTCACATAAGCGAAATTATACATTCTTTTTATACATTACACTTGTAAATTCATGTCATCTACTTTATAAAGTAAACATTTACATAATTGTTTGTCATATTTGTAACATAAATCAAAAGGATAACATGAAAATAGTAATCTATAGACATCCCTCCCTAGAATTAAGAGATTTAAGTTGTTGTGAGGTCTTGTAAATTATTTTGAACTAAGATTTCTTAAGGTTAAAGTGTCCGGTCCCATACCCACACCCGTGTCATGTCCGATGGACACGGGTATGAGGGCAAAATTAAAGAGTTCGGGTAACTTAGCTGCTAGATACCAAACTCGGTGTTACTCAAAGTGCACAAGTGTGTAACTACAAGTACACATCTTGCATTTAACTCCATTAAATAGGTATTCTTTATGTCTTCCAAATCCTCAACACAGCCTGAAACGCTCTAAGGAATAGTAAATATATATAAGCTTTAAAACACCGAGTACAAAATTCAGTCTCGTGTTTTAATACAAAACAAGAATGATACTCATGGAAACATACACTAAATGTTAGAAGCATGCATAGGAGTGTAACAAGTGGAAGTAAAACACTAACAAGCTATTCTAACAGCTCTCCGTAGCAAATCTAATATATATTATTAAAAGCTGTTTAGACCATTGTAATAACAAACCCAAACAGAAAACATAGCAAACAATATTTAAAGAGAAAAATATATACTCAGAGCTACAATTTCAATAATAACAAATTACTGTATCCAAGTCCAGGAATCCAGGATATCATTCCTTCTAATTTATCTGATCTGTATTAAATCATGCACTCTTGTTATCTTGTCTACTGTCTTTTTGTTCACTGTGTTTACTACAACATACAAACCAGTACCTGACTGCTTTAGTTCTTCAACAGCTTGCAGTTTCTCCTTTGTCTCCTGTAATTTAATCTGCAAAGCTTCGATTGTTTGTTTTGCCTCGCTGTCAACAGCTAAAGTGTTCACCATCCGTAGAACTTTTGTGCTTGCAGATGAAAAATCACCATGCCCCAGCTAATACATCAAATAGGATGTGTACTTAACTTTTTGTATATCACATGGGCTAGCAAGCCCACATCTTTTTATCACAAAATTTGAGATAGAAAAAGTGTAAACCAAGAAGCAAGTAGAAAGAGAAAAGCAGATGTTTCATGTTGATTAAAAAACTATTACAGGCTGCATTTCATACACAAGCAAAAGGCTTTCATTTTTAACAAACATTGCAGAATAAATTTGCAGCTGTCACCATTTACCTAAAGATGACGTGATAGATAATTAACCGACTTATTGCCTGTTAAAAAAATGAACATGTCTAGTTCCTAAATGTAACCATCTACTCAGTAAGCTCTTGTATGAAAATGCTCAAATGCACGTACTTTGGGAGCCTTGGACTGATAAGACTAATAAAGGAATGAAGCCGAACAACTTGGATAACTCACAGAGGGTGCATAAGCTATTTGAAAAATTAAAGTACAAGATGGATGAGTTACATCTAGGTGTTTTCACCATACATTATTAGAAGATCATCAAGGCCTGGTAAACAAACCGAAGGATAGATGCTATATCAACTTGATAATCGCTTACAATAATGTTTTTAGTACTTTACGATCAGTTTGCTAATAATATTATATTGAATTTTTTATTTTTTTATTTCCCAATAATTTTAGTACGGATTGGTATGCCTCTTCCTAATAATTTTGATTTTGAGTTTAGTACTCTACTTAAAAAGTAACAGACGTATATGAACTGATTTTATACATCTATTTACAATGTATATACATATGTTCTGATCAGATATTTAAAACAATATGCGTCATTTCCATAACATACCAATATAATTGAGACATTATACAACTCCTCCATATGCATCCAACAAACTCAAACACATATGACAGTTTTTGTACTTGTTATCATTATATTTTAATAATGCTATAAAAAATTAAAAAAATACTAATAATCAAATCTGAACATAACGTTAGTGACTAAAAAAAATCTGAACCTAATATTAGTGAGTAAAACAAAAAAAATTATAGTTGAGTGGTAAGTTTCTAAACACACAATAAGTTGGGTGACGAAAAAATTTATTTAAAAAAAATACATAAGATTTAAAAAAATTCATTTAAAAAAATACATCATCAAATAAGATTTAAAAAAATATATTATTGGTAAGATATTCTCGCTGAGCTTGAAATTTAAACTTACTAAACGTAGAATGTGATGATATTTTTCGGTTGGGTCATGTAGTCAAATTTCAAGTAATTTTTAACAATAGGCCAAGTTTTGATTTCAAATTCGAAATAAACTAAATTGCATCGACTCATTATAATTCGTACTTATCTAAATATGTAATACCAATATAGATTATTTATATATAAGTAATTCTATTTTTAATATTTTCTTTAAAAATTATATATGTACATTTTAATTATTTTTTATATTAAAAAATATGTTAAAAATATATGAGATATATTTTTAAATTAAAAAAATGATTAATAAATAAGATAATAATCCATTTATGTATTATGCCTAACTTTATATCTGAAATTCAATTTTTTAAAATTAATTGTACAAATATTGAAGTAAATATCCTTTTTTGTGAAATTTAAGTAACTATTTTTAAAGTTAAAATATTCATTTAGTAAACTTACTTTATTATGTATGTGTATGATAAAATATATATAACAATATAATCGAAGTGGTATGAGATTGTATAAGTGAATGAAATATCTTGAATTTGATTTCACAAACACATACCTAGATTACAATGGTATCTATTACTGCTGCTGGTTATCAGATAATTAGTGTTTAAATCTAAAAATTTATCGCTCACTAATTACTATTGTGTTTAAAACCAAAAGGAGCATAATGTAATGAGTGTGCTTATGACTTGTTTAACCAATTTAATTTTACATACACAGAACACGAGTGCATGTATGAGTTCCAATTCCCGTCAGCTATCAGTGCTTTCTGTGTGTTTATTTATTCAAAAACTTGTCATACTTGTATATGGTAATTACATGTTATATTATTTTCATATTTGAGTTTACATCGTCGGATCACGGATGTCAAACTATTTCATTACACAAATGGATTGGCTAAATTTAATAACTTAGCAAGCTTTTTTTGATCCATCAATAAAATTGAACTACATCAATTTATCATTAAATCCAAGAATGATTATATTGATTTGTACTAATTGATGCATAAACAATAACAAAGTAGTTAAATTCTTTCGTATAGTAATATACTCTGCCAGGTAAATTGACCGATTAACAGGATCCCTTATATGTGTTGTCCAGTTATGTCGAACTAGTATATCACATATTCAAAATTTCACTGATTTATTTGTAATATTTTACAAGTATTACTTTAGTACACAAAAATTAATTGATTTATTTGTAATATTTTGTAATATTCATAACAATTACTGAAATCCTACTATTATTTTTGTAATTCTATTATACATAAATTAAATCATGGCATTTTCATTAACTATACCTGATGATTCTTATCAAAAAAAATAAACATACAAAGGTACACAATGAAACACAAAGCATGCTTACTGCATGACAAGTGTCACAAACACATTTGCTTGTCGGCAATAATAGTCATCTTTTTAAGTGCATTTCCACCTAATTAAGTTTGATCCATAATATATAAAAGTTTATATGAAATTTTGGATTCAATTACATATAAATTTAAGTGAAATATGGATAAAAATAATTCAATGCTTAATAACAACTAACTTAACAATTTTTGGTGTTGATTCAATTGTTATATGATTAAAGTTTTAAAAAAATAATCGGTTAAGATATCGATTTTTAATTTATCGAATGATATTTAAAAATTGAATAATTTATCGACAATTAACAGCATAATTTGATCAATTTATTAGCAATTAATCGTTAATTTAATAAAATTTCAGACAATTTCTTTAACTGAGATTATATCTCATAATACAACCTATAGGTACTTTTTTGGTGATGCTGGTTTTTGTAATTCTCACATAGCTATTTTACAGGACAATGTGGGAGACAAGTGGGAAGCATTGCTTTTGAATTAAGTATAAGATCAACGACATTATGCATAGGCGGCACCCTCGAATGACATACCTACACTGTGATTTGGCACAGTTAATTAGTTGACTTCGAACAATATCATATTAAATGAAATTTCCGGTTAACCGAAAATTTTTATAATCCTGAGCTTTAAGTAAAACTAGTAAAAGTATTCTAATATTTTAATAATAATTTATTTATGTGCATGTTACTAGTAAAAGTGTATTATAAAAATATATAATTGTGATAATATTTGATAAATGCTAAAAACAATAAGAATATGTGATTGTGATACTTTGATAGTGAAAATTAAAATAAATGTATTGTAAAAAGATGTAATTGTGATAATATTTGATAAATGCTAAAAATAATAAAAATATGTGATTGTGATACTTTGATATGGATAGTGAAAATTAAAATAAGTGTATTGTAAAAATATGTAATTGTGATAATATTTGATAAATGCTAAAAATAATAAGAATATGTGATAATATTTTATATGGCGTCATAAACTTTTTCTTATAAGCTTCGTGTGTTGCCGTTTGGATTAAGGAGAGTTCATGATCTATTGATCTTTGCTTTATCAATAGTACATCTTTCATCTATATTAAAATTGTCATTTATCTTTTGGACTCATTTCCTATGGGATATATTCTAAGTTATTTGTAAGTTATAAAATGTAAGTAATTTTAACTTATAAGAAACCTACAAGTGTTTATTCAAAAAAAAAACTTTTAAGTGTTCCCAATCTTAAAAATATTAGTGTATCTAGTAGAGTATCATAACCCCCAAGTTCTCTACTACCCTTATCATGTTAAATTAAAACTTATACCTCAGGGACTAGGATAACATCAAAATCAAAGTCGAAACAATAATTGCCAACAGTTGGGAAAACATTTTCCGTCCAACATGTTGTCTGAGACGGTATATTGTTTTTTGTTCAAAAGCATTGTGTAGCCACCTAACGGCCTAGGACCCCCTTTCTCATTTCTGAGTACTAATAGATGTGTGCCAAGGCTCTAGCCACAGAGAAATTGCTCTATATACATCCTAGTCAAAGGACTTCAACTTTACTACATTTGCCAAAGGAGACCAATTAGAAGCAAAGGTATTATGATCACCACTAAATGGACTAGTCATATCATGATACATGAGCACACACATATCACTTATATGTGCTTAATATATGCACGTCTCCGGTGGGCTGAAAGTGCAGGGTGTCTATAAAATGGAGCCAGATAACTCTGTACTTGGTTAGGAAATGCAATTCAAGAACCAAACCCACAAGTGGAGTGAAAAAGGGAACCAGAATGTTCTCCCTAACAGGACTCAATCACCTAATGTACATTTCAGACAACTTAATGAATGCAGATCACTACATCGTTTATGACCATGCAGCTGCAAAGTATATATACACATATACTTGGGTTGCAGCAGTCCATAGCAACGGGTGCAAATACAAAAAATATTCTGTATACGAAAGTTAGTACCACTTATTCTGGAGCCTTCTTAACCGGTTAACCCATACCGGTATAAAGTTTAATAAAATTACAAAAATAATTATAAACTTTGATAACAAGTCTGAATCATCATGTCTTATGTAATGCAAATAAAACACAAAACATAAGTATCAATGACAATGTAGTAGTGTCAGAACAAATTTACCTCCAGTTGCTTTATGTTTCCCACTATTGTCCCAGCATATAATGCACTGCTGTTACACGAGAGTAATCCTGAAAACAATAGTGGGGGAGTATCCTGAAAAGCAGTGTGGAATTTTGTAGAAAGCGCAGTATAGTGAGAGATGCTTGCATCTAAAAAGTCTAGATTCACTGGAACGACAAAGAACATTGACATTATCATTACTTTTAAGAAAATTATATAAATCAGGTGGTATTTACATCACATATGCAATGGTTACACAGTTTAATGCAAATCAAAAAAGCAGTTTATTCTCATCTAGATATGATAGGATTGAGTTATCGACACAAAACTAATCAAAATGATACAGAAAACATAAAAACAATCAAAAATGATGACAGGTTCTAGGATGATCATGATCATTTCCGACACCCTTTCTCTACCTTCTAAACATATTTCAGGACACATACAGCCGAAAGATTTTTGCCAGGCCTTGTGGGATCTTCTAGATCTAGCACAATCGCTAACCATCACTAACAACAGGGAATCACATCTGTTTAAGAAATATCACAATAGATATACAAGCAAACACCATTCGAGGTGGTGGAACAATAGAAAGCAGCAACACAGTTGAGTAGCTAGATCTCAGGAAAGTGTTCGCTTGTTGAATGACTCTACTGTCAAGTTGGCAGTGAAAGCTGGAATTGAGTTCATCTTTCGAATAAATATATCAACCTGTAAAATGCCAAACCAGGAAGGTAGTTAAACTAAATATAAAATGTCAAAATTCTTAGTTCTCCGCATACAATCAAAATAATATAATACACATTCAGATTA
The DNA here is from genome assembly GCF_009905375.1 of Apium graveolens. Lineage (NCBI taxonomy): Eukaryota > Viridiplantae > Streptophyta > Magnoliopsida > Apiales > Apiaceae > Apium > Apium graveolens. The sequence continues at coordinate 275,886,818 of NC_133652.1, read as the reverse complement.
GCAACAAAGACAAATGAGACAGAAGTTGTCTGAGCAGTAAGCGAACAATTATACATTATAGCTACTGTACTTGATTTATTCTAGACTACATTAGCTTAGTTATCTTGGTTCCAAGAGTTTATACTAATATCCACTGGCAAAGCTTATAAAATCAAAAACGTAGTTAATATGGACCATGAGAATCGAACCCAGAACGACCTTGGATCAACATCACACTCTGTGTAATTGCTAATTTAGCTGCAGTAATTGTGGCAACTCTGTGTAATCACTATTGAAGATTATATACCTTGTTTAATCATAGTTCTATTGCTGCAAATGTTACTTACGGAGAAAAGCAACCATAGCCAAAAATATGTACAGAACTAATATCACTATGCAGATGCCTTATCATCATAGCGTCACACGATGTTCTGGCACCCTTACCAAGCCTTAATAACAGCGGATTAGACTCGTATAATATTAAAGGACCAGTGGAGAATTCGAATCCATACCTGACGAGATATCTCAGGCTGCAAGGTGTAGTCACTTGCCTGAATATTAATGTATACATCTAGTTAATAAATATTTTTTATGATTGCAAAATGCAAATAGAGATATCACTTCCACAATGAATACATATTTATGGCAGTAATATCCATGAATACTGCATTTGGTATTCTACATACAAGGAAAATATGAGCATCTTACAATAATATTTGTATTCCCTGACTCATACTCAAATTGAAGCTTTTCGTCATCACTTTGAGCATAAATCGAGTGCAAGGTAAAACGAGTGACCGGAATTCCATCAGCACGATGATGGTCGTCCATAAGAATCTGCAAGACATATTATTAAGTAAGATAATTTTGTACAGAATATCTTATATGTGCAAGCAAGTACTTGAGCTGAATTTCCTACCATTCAAACAGAATGATATAATTTTCATGTATAACATGTTAGTGCTACTAAAAGTAGAAAACATAAAATTTATAATACGCGCATTTCCCCTTGTCAGGTGATAAAACATTTTATTAGCATTTACGCCTTACATCTTGTAATATAATTTAAAATTTGATGCTTTTATGATTAAAAAAAAAAAGAAATTAAGTGTACAACAGTGGAATGTAAAAGGAAAGTCACGCAAGTTCAAAGTGGGTTTTATTTTGGATACAGAAAAGTACACCGAACTGTATCACTTATGGTCTGACACTTTATTTAAAACACATTTGTACACTCAAAACATATAAATACAATGGGTAACAAATAGGAATTTCCTGCTCTCATATATTAAGTTCATTTATTGATTGTTGATTCATTTAAAACCATAAGTTCAAGCTTAGATTGACAGCATTGATGCCAATTCATACAGTTGGCATTAGAAAAAAAACAGATCATTGAAAGTTAACCTCGTGGTTATGAGAATATATGATGGTATCACTTTCAACTTTCAACTTTCAAGTAATAAATATATTCCTCAAACGTACTAAATGAAAAATGCAGGATATAGGTAAACGTTATTTCTTTGCAATAATACTGATTTTTTAAAATTCTATTACCTTGTAACCGAACATATCACAGCATGCCCTTCTGAATACTGATATTCTATCTGCAAAAACAGTCTTATATCTGTTTCATGAAATCACCCAAAAGTTTCAGTATCATTTTCCAAAACTGTTCAATACTGAAGCCAGTAAATTTAAGTGTATCCTCACACCTTTCCTCGCGTTTTCCCAGTGTTGCAATTTGCTCTTTAAGCTGCACAATCTTTCCAGATATATACGAATCCACACTTGCGCCAGAATTACCTAGTAAATTTCGAAGTTCAAATACAGCCATTATCTGCAGTAGGCATTCAGTTTGGAAAAAATGCAAGTACGAAGTAACAGCACTAAAGAAATCTAGATGCATCTGTACTGTACTATAGTTTTGTGTTTATCAGCTTATAACATTAAAAATTTTAACACCGACGTCTAAATACACATTTAGTAGATTTGAATGCAAATTGTGCACTTGCTACAGAGATGTTAAATTTGTAATAATTTAGGTTCAACGGCTCTTTCATGGTCTAGTCCAGTACATGTATAATTGGTCTATTATCCCCAAATCTCTCATCCATTATACAATTTTCTCTAGAACACAACCTCCTAGAAAATTAAATCCACATTGTTCTTTTTATTTATTTTTATATTTTTCGTTGGCTTGAAAATGGGAGTCGGGTCGACAAATTCGGTGTAGAATATTGAGAAGGAATTTGAATCTGTGATTTATTTCGCATGGGAATTGTTTGTTTGAACTGGCGATTGATCTATAGTAAAATTGTTTGACTTGTGTTAGGGGTCATAACAGGAGATGTTTGAGTTCAGAAACTACGGCGAATGGTGCTATATATATGAGGAAGGGAGGGGGAGGGAGAGAGAAAGAGAGGGGGAGGGAGGGAGAGAGAGAGAGAGAGGGAGAGAGAGAGACTATATTATCCAACTATTTTCATATTATGAAACATAAAATTGAACACATTTAATGTCTATAAAATGCATTTACAAGCTATAAACACATAAAAAGCTGGACATGTTAAAATTGGTATACAATGTTTAAAGACTTTATTATCCCTTCATTTAATATATTTTACAAACACCGTTAAATCATTTGAAGGCAGTACCATTTGGCAAGGTTTTTGTAACTACAACATTCATTCTGCTAAACTAAGTTACCCAGACTCAGGTACGGGTGTCGGACACGGGTGCGGATCCAAGCGTCAGACTCTTGGTTTGTACAAAAAATAGGATTCGTGGATACGGATCCGAAATTGGACACGGGTGCGGAGATTCGGCATATAACCTTCACATAAGCGAAATTATACATTCTTTTTATACATTACACTTGTAAATTCATGTCATCTACTTTATAAAGTAAACATTTACATAATTGTTTGTCATATTTGTAACATAAATCAAAAGGATAACATGAAAATAGTAATCTATAGACATCCCTCCCTAGAATTAAGAGATTTAAGTTGTTGTGAGGTCTTGTAAATTATTTTGAACTAAGATTTCTTAAGGTTAAAGTGTCCGGTCCCATACCCACACCCGTGTCATGTCCGATGGACACGGGTATGAGGGCAAAATTAAAGAGTTCGGGTAACTTAGCTGCTAGATACCAAACTCGGTGTTACTCAAAGTGCACAAGTGTGTAACTACAAGTACACATCTTGCATTTAACTCCATTAAATAGGTATTCTTTATGTCTTCCAAATCCTCAACACAGCCTGAAACGCTCTAAGGAATAGTAAATATATATAAGCTTTAAAACACCGAGTACAAAATTCAGTCTCGTGTTTTAATACAAAACAAGAATGATACTCATGGAAACATACACTAAATGTTAGAAGCATGCATAGGAGTGTAACAAGTGGAAGTAAAACACTAACAAGCTATTCTAACAGCTCTCCGTAGCAAATCTAATATATATTATTAAAAGCTGTTTAGACCATTGTAATAACAAACCCAAACAGAAAACATAGCAAACAATATTTAAAGAGAAAAATATATACTCAGAGCTACAATTTCAATAATAACAAATTACTGTATCCAAGTCCAGGAATCCAGGATATCATTCCTTCTAATTTATCTGATCTGTATTAAATCATGCACTCTTGTTATCTTGTCTACTGTCTTTTTGTTCACTGTGTTTACTACAACATACAAACCAGTACCTGACTGCTTTAGTTCTTCAACAGCTTGCAGTTTCTCCTTTGTCTCCTGTAATTTAATCTGCAAAGCTTCGATTGTTTGTTTTGCCTCGCTGTCAACAGCTAAAGTGTTCACCATCCGTAGAACTTTTGTGCTTGCAGATGAAAAATCACCATGCCCCAGCTAATACATCAAATAGGATGTGTACTTAACTTTTTGTATATCACATGGGCTAGCAAGCCCACATCTTTTTATCACAAAATTTGAGATAGAAAAAGTGTAAACCAAGAAGCAAGTAGAAAGAGAAAAGCAGATGTTTCATGTTGATTAAAAAACTATTACAGGCTGCATTTCATACACAAGCAAAAGGCTTTCATTTTTAACAAACATTGCAGAATAAATTTGCAGCTGTCACCATTTACCTAAAGATGACGTGATAGATAATTAACCGACTTATTGCCTGTTAAAAAAATGAACATGTCTAGTTCCTAAATGTAACCATCTACTCAGTAAGCTCTTGTATGAAAATGCTCAAATGCACGTACTTTGGGAGCCTTGGACTGATAAGACTAATAAAGGAATGAAGCCGAACAACTTGGATAACTCACAGAGGGTGCATAAGCTATTTGAAAAATTAAAGTACAAGATGGATGAGTTACATCTAGGTGTTTTCACCATACATTATTAGAAGATCATCAAGGCCTGGTAAACAAACCGAAGGATAGATGCTATATCAACTTGATAATCGCTTACACTTAAATCCTTGATAATAACATCTAGATGTTATTATCAAGGATTCAAGTTTAAGAACAGTTCTAATAATCTCTTATATACAAACACAACGTCTCTTTCACAGGTGTCAAGGATTACAATCATAAAGAGATAGTAAAAACTGACCCTCTATAGGAATATTACATGATACATACATCATAATAGCTGTATGGAAAATAATTGTTTAGTATACTTTTTAATAATTATCTCAATTAGTGATGGATGAACAAAGAAAAGTAAAAATGTACAACTCTGCATGATTACATTACATGTTCTGCACAAGTAGAATATGCATGCATACCTTTGACTCCAAGAGTGATATCTCAGAACGGAGACGGTCACCTTCTCTCTCCAGTGATTTTATTCTTTTTGCCTCACCATTTAGCCTCTCAGTGAGCATCTTTATCTCACTCTGACGGCGAGAACTTGCTTCTTTTTCGATAAAAACAATGTTCTCCAGCTCTTTTATGTATTGTTCTTTCTTCACAAGAGATGACTCGAGCTCCTGCCAATTTTAAACAAGTACTCAGTCCCGTCAATTTCTTGACATTTTCCTTTATAGGATGTCCCTTCCAATTCTTCACATTTCCTTAAACAGATAATTTTCCTTTTTTAGTTATCACGGGACCCACGCATTTAACCCTTTCTCTTTTTTTCATACCTTTGTGCCCAATCATATGTAAAGAAATAGGTGGGAGGGAGGGAGTAACCAAACAAACCAAAAACAATAATGACTGAGATCTTATAGAGCAATTACAACATAATGCAACCTGAGTAAGATTTCCGAGGACCACTTCACCCCCTGCTTCAACATTCTTGTTCTTCTTGAACTCCTCAATAGTATTCTTCAACCAATCTCTTTCCTCAGTAACAGAAGAAAGCTATAACAACAGCATTACAAAACAATTAGCTATAACATGTGATTCTTTAAAAAGGATCTTTTGCGACTGACTGAAGATGTAAAGCATAAGTGATTGTAGCAGAAAGATGAGAAAGATAAAGTAGCAATCCTACAAGTATTATCATGTCAATGCCTTCTTCCTTTTGTTGCTTTTCTTGGGGGAGAGGAGGGGAGGGGGTTTGAAAAAATTCCACGAATTACTCTCAAGTACAAATCCTATTTGTACTTTTGACAAGTTTAAAACATAATGTTCTGTTCTTTCTAGAATAAAACACAATCAACAATTTCTCCCTGTACAATGTACATAGATTTCAACATTTAACATGCGTTCACTTGGATAAAATATAATAGGTAAAGTTGAATGATATTTTTAGTTTTGAAGATCTGTACACAAAATATTCATTCATTCCGGTTTTATATTGTTCAAGTTTTCTTTTCTTCCACCACATCATTCACAAATCTTATCATGATCATGTGTTCTCTCTCATATTTTAAGCTATCAAGTCTCAACCCCTACACCCTTCTCTTTCCACCAGAGTTCTACATTATTTGATTCACAGGCCAATTCCATACAAGTGAACACGATCTTAATTAAATATATCCCCAACATAGTGACATGCAGAACTGAAGTGATATAGCAGTTAAGTACTAGTCACTCAGACTAAGCTTCACTAGTAATATCAAGTTTAAATTGTGACATCTAAACAATTACATACCATCATTTTGATATGTTTGACCTCTGTTTTTGACGTTTCTAGCATCTCTTTTGCCATAATAGAATCAGCTTCAGCATTTTGCTTACCCACTTCTGCAGCTTCTAAATCCACCTCAAGCGTTTTCAGGCGTTCAGCAGTTTCACCCAATTTCATCATGCCATCAACCACCTCTCTGCATTTCATAAATTTTTTTCAGTATAGTAAAACTGACGCATAAATGGGAGAATCAAAAAGATTATATCTCCTTGCTACCATAATGACAAGGACCTAACAATAAATATACTCAAAGAACGACATAAAAAATAATTAGATGTTTTTAACCCACAAAAAACCTTGATTATTATAATATATTCACGACAAAAAACTGAAAAGCACAGTAACCAACAATATTATTGATAAATTGTGACCAACCAATTATGACATATTAAATTACAAAAAAAAAGATTAATGAAAATCATGCGTTATCACTGTGTGAGCAAACTTTGATTTTTTAAAGACTAAACAGCTAACAACTTTAGTACACTCAATTTGGTCCGATGATTATTCTCTTGTTCACAACACAAGATACTAAGGCTCTGTTTGCGATTGTTGTTAAAAATTGTTGTTCTGTTAGAAAAAGTAAAAGTGCGGGTCAGATGAATGTTTGGTAAAAATTTTGATATGCACATGTTTGGTGTAAAATTTAAAAACAAATAATGTTATACTTGAGGTTTGATGGTGAAATTAGCACCTGCTTCTCGCAAAAGCAGAAAAACAGCTTTTTTCAAAAGCAATGGGGGCTGCTTTCTCTAAAAACAGCTTTTAGGTCAAAAGCACTTTTCTGAATAGCAGTTTTTTAAGCTTTTCAGCTGCTTTGCTTTTCAGCAAAGAGTTATTATTGTCTGCAACACCAACTACCCTGTTTGCATACCTATTTCCTAAACTGTCAATTAAAATTTTTGCATAGTTCAATGATGTAACCCAGCTTAAACTAACTATAAAAAGCTTTCCAATATTTGAAGATATAAATTTATATAATATCAAAGTAGCTTCTGCTTTCTATGATGGACAAAGTGGACTGCGCATAAATAATAATCTAGAAACAGAAGATCGAGGCCATTAATCAACAAACCCCCTAAAAATGGAAACTCTAGCAAATTTAATGCCATAAATATTCATATCTTATAAGAAATTTAATTTCAGATTCAAGTCCGTTGCAGAATTACAGCCCAATTGTAAAAGTTTCAAACTTACTTTTGTAAACCTGCAAACTTACGAGGCAAATCGTCAGCGCATGATACACCAGGAATTTTCTCCATCATTGATTTCCAACCAGATAATTCATCCTCTAACTTTTTTGTGCTCTGCTGAAAATCTTGTAGCTTAAGTAGATCCAATTCTGCTCTTTCTCTGCGACCCTTCTCTTCTAAATATTTCTCTTTCAGCAATTCAATATCTTCATGAGAAGATCTTATCTTTTTAGCCTCACGAACTTCAGACTCCTAGTGTTCAATTTTGAAAGACAGCCAGGAACTAATGAAAAAATTTATGATGTGAAGTAAACTAGTATGTACGTGAATCATGTCTGACACTGCCAAATGAACTTAGCAATAATGTCATACTGTGCACGTGGTAATGATTGGAGGATACGTTAAGTTTTATGATTGGGAGTACTTGTAGACTACACATTACTGACTAATGTATCCATATAAATTCCTTACCACCATTTAACATTTCACACTTAATATTACTACTTCAGCTGGTGCCCAACTTCCACAGAAGGGACTTTTTTTCACTTAGATTTCTGCCATAGATCGTGATTACATGAATCATCAATGTTGTTATTATTAGAATCTTCGAATGCAGATCCTAATGACTTTACTTGATGAAGCATAAAAGTGACGTTTAATATGTCAAACTTAAAACTAGGGCTAGATATTAGCTATCTTACATGGACACATCGTAAAAGTTTATTATGTAATGATTTGCAGCTGGCTTCACGTAAATAGAAATAATAGTACATGTATGCACAGCCCACATATATCCTCCATTCAATAGTGGATAATAATTTTATGTGTGCATCATCTTCTTCCAATGCAAATTGCATAAAGCCTAAGTTCTCCACCCTTTTCTTCCCCATTATTTTTCTTTCCTCTTTTTCATCTGTTCTTCACGAATCTCCAGCCCCCCCCCCCATTACAATCTTCTCAGACGACATGCACTCTCCTACTCCTATGGAAAATACAAATTCACCACAAGCCATGTTGATACAACACAGTATACTAGTTCACTCTCCCAGAAAATAACGGACTGAATCGTAGTCTTCACTTGATTAGGACCAACAAGTCCAACTTATACTTAGGGTCTACTTAAATGGTAAATACATCCACTTACGAGTTATGAGACTCTCCTTTCAATTTCCATCTCGGCAGTGAACATGTCGGTTAGATGTGTGGGCATAGAGCTTAAGTCTACTTATAGCGTCAAACAGTGAGTTTTAAGTTAGTTTTGGGGATATGGTAGCAGCTCAGTATAATTTAAAATTTCACGAGGAAATCTAACAAGTGTGAGTAATATGATAAGCTAGAAGACAATTCTTACACACTTGATTTTTGTGACACTTCTCCACCCAGCTTCCAAGTTCTAAAGTGCACTTTTACCCTCAAACCAACTTTCACAGCTACACTATTTTGGTGCAACTATGAAAGTTACACCAAAGTGACTTATAGAGTTTTTTGAAATCTCAATGATGCCCTTGAACTCGTTACAACTTCATTCCTTCTGTATGCTAGCAATTTGACAATTCTAATTTCTATGACATAAAATGTCTATTTAATATGAACTTATACTCCCAACCTATTATTAGTCTTAACTTTTAATACTGTTTCTTTTTGTCTTCGTGAGTCGGTAAAAAAAATATTACACACTTCGCAATTAATTTTTTATTGCTCAATAGAAATTATAATATTTAGTAGACTTATAATAAATATCAATTAAGACTTACATAGTATTTAAGCTCCTCTTGCAGGTGCTTCACTAAAATACTAGAATCAGAGGATGTACTCTCTTGAGACATTAAACTGGATAACCTTTTTTCTCCCTCATTCTTCTGGTGTAAGCACTGCTGACAAACAATAAATTCACAACATGAGACACAACTGCATCCAAGTAAATTACAATATAAGAGGAGTGCCAAAACATCATAAATACTTTCATAATCTAGAAGACATTAAGAACAAAATACGGTACCCTGATTCCTTATATTATGTATGAATACACTGTATCTTTTTCAGTCAATATCACGAGAAATTAATACAACTATACAGAGAGTGGGCTTCATAAGTACCTCTAAAACAAAATGATTTGACGAAAATTGTCTGAGGGGGTATTTAAAATATTAATTATGATCAAACGAGAGTAAATAATATAAAGTCCTGGAGGTGGACAAAAATATTATAAGGAAGTCTGTCTGATTTTAGAGTTTAAAGTTTAGACTGAGCAATTATGTGAAATTTTGATTGAGGAAAGCTCAAGTGTTTATTAAAGTTTCACCTGATAAAACAAACATAAACACGCTTTATGATTTCTGGCAACCATATCTATCAATTTTTAATAATGGCACAACAAGAGGCACAATATATAAGGGGGAAACATATAGGGGGAAATAAAATGAGTATGAATGTACTAAATAACGACCTCCTTAAAACGTGTCCTAAGTTCTTCCAACTGCTCCTTCAGTATCCTTGATTCTGACTCGGCATTTTTTGCTCTGCATTCCATTCTTTCCATCTAAAGGTAAGACATGCACATATGAATAGCCAGTTGACAGGTGAACAACTTAAATTCTTAAAAAAAAACAAATCACTCACATTTGCACTTATTCTTGAAACTGAGAGTTTTGCCTCTTTATTCATCTGGATAAGCTCATGATGAAGACGGCTTTTTTCCCTCTCTGTACTTTCAGAAAGACTGCCTAATTGCCTCTCTAGCAGCCTTGTCTTTTCTTCGGCGGCAGCTGCCAAAGTTTCAGATTTTTTACGAAGATTCATTTCATTTTGTAGCTTCCCCTACATATTAAGAAGCAGAATATAAATAATGTTCAAAACCCAAAATATGCAAAATAGTTCAAGAGTAAAGAGTCTCATAAAAAAACTTGAAACCACTCCAAGAGCACATAAAGGGATACGAAATTAAATAGCATATAACTGTCACAACAGCCTGAACACAACTCTTATAAACTCTACTAATATTACTTAAATTACAAAACTACAAATTTGTATTTTTAAAAATCTACCTAAACTTACTAACTATTTACATCTTTATATTTTTAAGTCCAATGGTAAATTAATGCCTTATAACTTTATATATTAACATCCTAAATCTTATAACTTTCTATGGGGGTATTTTGATAAATTGAAGGTCTGTGATGCAGGACAAGGTTGTAGAAATGATGATTTATTAAACAATACATGATGATAAGATAATAAGGAATTAATTATACGAATCCCAAGAATAATTGATCAATATTATTCCCAAGAAAAATGTATAATTAAATCTTCAAATAATGTGGGGGATTACATCACTTATATAGGCTATAAAACCCCAGTGTTAAACCTAACAGCAATGAACAAAGGCCCACAAACAATTGGGCTTTATTATAAATACACTACTTAATAAATAAATTTCTAACTCCACATATTAATCATAAAGATATATATATATATATAATTTAATAAATTTCTAACCCCGCATATTAATCATATAGATATATATATATATATTATTTAGGGCTTAAAGATCCCAAAGTTAACTTTAGATAATAATTCGATGTTAAGTCAGCTTCAAATACAAAATTAAGGTTTTCTTTGTAAATGCAGGGGGTTATTCAATTATTACAAAAATGCCGATCAATTCTTATATACAAGATGGTAACCAATTTAGAAAAATTTCCTAAAGTTAACTTTCGGAACATTTTTCTCTATTATTTATCTCTAAACTAAATACAGATAAACTAATTAAAAACAAATAGATTAATTCTTTATTTTCGTTCCCCATCTGTCAGTAAACAGGAATAGGAACATGCAACCATACATGCAACCATACACTGTATTTGGTTACAAATATTAATGGATGAGAATGGGAATCCAAAACCTTTTTACCGATTATACTAAACCAGTGTTGTTATAGGCGCGTCGAGGCGCAGCGAGGCGCATCATTAGCGCATAGTTCTTACCGAAGCGCAGCGACTTCGATGATGTGCGCGCCTAGACCCCTAAGGCGAGAGACACAACGAGGCGCAAAAACAGTCAAAATATTTAAAAACAGCCATGAAATCCAACTTGTTTTTAAGCCCATAAGTGTTTAAAAATCCATGTTATCAATAATAACAAAAGTGAAGCTATGTGTTAGGGATGGCAACGGGTCGGGTTCGAATCGGGTATTGCAAAATCCAAATCCAAATATTTTCGGGTTATCCAAATCCAAATCCATCGGGTTTCGGATCGGATCGGCTATTTTTCGGGTATCCAAGATTACAAATAATATAGTCAAATTTAATATTGTTTATACATGCAAACACCATTAATTATATTTAAATATTAGCTAAAATTGAAATACATGAATCAATAAGTAGTCAAACACATTAAAAGACATAATATGTAGTATTTCATCATAAATGAAGTTTTGTTGTAAATATTTGAAAAGTACATCTTACATAATAAAACTTGTTATTGAAATAAAGAGTTACAATTCACTAAATAAGTAAATAAGTGAGACAATATTGACATTAATCTACTACTACTCGAATAATACAAAAAAATATGTAAATTACATGTTTAGATCTAAAATATAACATATAATATATTATTTATATGTTGGGTTTTAATCGGGTTTCGGGTTTGATTAGGTTTCGGATTTCGGATCGGGTATCGGTTCGGTATCGTTAAAATCCAAATCCAAAAAACTTCGGGTTCGTTATATCCAAAATTTCGGATTTCGGATCGGTTATCCGTCGGATCGGATTAATTTGACATCCCTAGTGTGTGTATCATGTGTATATATATAGGGAGATCAAATAAAAAAACACTTATTCCAAAAACTAGAAACTAATAACAACCACTAATTTTATAACTTCAATTAAATCTCCACCACACAAATTTTATCCTACCCCCTTCTCTTTCCTCCCTTCAACTCCACCCTGTCACTTCCTCTCGTACATCCACATGTATATATTTTTCTATCCATTTTTAATTTAGTTTTTCCCATTAATCGATAAATTTTTTTAAAATCCGACTTCACTATATTTTTCTCCATCTGCCAACAATCAATTATCATATTATATTTGTTATATTACTGCGATAGATCACTATTTATATTTATACTTAACAGAACCACTAAACCGGAATCACTATAATTTCAGAACTCCCTAAATTTTAGTAATTCTCGTAACCATCATTAGTGATTTATCGTCGGAATAGATATGGTATGCATACTGATCATTGGAGGATGAACAAAAATACACTGAAGTCAAATTTTTAAAAACATTCGTTGAATGACTGAAAAAATAATTTAAAAATGGAGGGAATTATGTGAGGTTGTGTGTGAAAGGGTCCATTTAAGTTATGTGAAGGGTTCTGTATTTAAAATTCTTGTTGGACTGGTCTTGTTTCTAGTTTTTATTTTAATTCCGTTTCTATTTGAACAGCCTCCTATACATACATATATATATATATTGCATGTGTATACAATTATATATATATACACACACATTGTGTATGTTCTTACATTTATGGTGTTATACATACTAATATACCATGTATATGCTTGTTCTTTTGTGTTTCCCGTTACATAAGTAAAATATATGTATAAATTTACGCCATAAAGGAGCAATGGCTACCGAAAAAAGTGATTGTAAGAAAACTTATCCAACATGGAAGTTCCTTTAAGTTTCATATTCTTATTTGTAGTGTTTTTGCAGACTTCTATAATAAATAATTTGTATTTTAAATAAATTCGTGTCATTTCGATGAGGCGAGCGCCTCATCTGGCGCCTCATGGCCTAGGCTCCAACGGACCGTAGCGCCTCAGTGCGCATAACTTCTTTAGTAACTTATTTGAATACACATAACTTCTTTAGTAAATTTTCTTCACGATGTATATATAATTCTGATTGTGTATGTGTATGTACTCTCTTGTTGAAACGACTTCTTTTATTATTGTCTGATGATAGATGTTTGACGAAATTCAACTGATCCTTAAACATTTTTTGGATTTTTTTAATCATTTTTAAAATATTGGGTATGAATTACATTATCATAAATTTCAAAAAAAATGTATTCTTTTCTACTGAAAAAATTCAACTCCAATTTTACATCAACCCAATATTTTTTTTCGTAGGTAACCCGGGGCCGCTACCCTTCGGGCCAATATTTATTTCGGGTGAGCAGTGAGCTCATTCTAATTCCGGGCCAATCCAAACACCTATTCAGTAAATTTGTTCCCAAACTCATTAACCTTCATTCCCATTACTCTCATTCATGTTCCCCATTCATGTTCCCCATTCTCCCCATTCTGGATCCCTTTAACAATATAACTCCCTTTAACAATCCAAACGCCCCCGGTGTTTAATTAATGCCTACTAAATTTATAAACAAATTTTAAAAAATTGATGTAATAACCAAAAAAACAATTGCATTTCATTAGTTTTCCATCGTAGAAAAAAATAAAATCGTATACACGTAATTCAAAATCATGCAAAATAATTTAATATTTAAAGATCAGCGTTCCAAGTGGTAAGTTTTAAACCCAAATTATTAATAACAAACTTATTTAGATACAAGTTGTAAATAATATTTGAAAACAACTTTCTACATGAGCATAGATATTACGCGTTCTGCATATTTCTCGATATTAACGACTATTTAGTTATATTGAATATTATTTTTACTTACAACGTAAATATTTATTTCAATGATTAAGAATATATTTAAAATAAAAATATAAAATATAAAAACAAATACTAGACTTATTAAAAATATATGAAACAGAAAGTTTTATTACTTAAACAAGTAAATGACTAAGTATTAAAATTAAAAAAAATCTAAAATTTCTAAAGCCTGGGAATAGCCGGGGAAAACAAGTACTAGTCTTAATCAAAGAAAAAGAGAATGACCTATAGGATGACTGGAGTACTAACATACGAACCTCAAGTTCACCATATTGATCAAATTGCTTTTTTAGACGCTCGTGAGAGTCATTGACCTCTTTCATGAGCTGATCTTGCAGTGCCTGCTCTCTCCCTTTACCAGCAGCAAGTTCTTGCTCTGCATACAAAAACTGCTCTCGGAATTTCTTCCGCTCGGATTCTGTAACAAGCAAAAAAACAAAATTTTATTTATGCAATGCAAATATAAGTGGCAGAAATGGTTATAATGACATGATTAGGAGTCTGATTTAAGCCAGTAGGTTAAAGTGATTTCTGACTTTAAGTTAAAAATGTAGGTTTTTGTAACAAGTAAGAAATTGACTTAAAAGTCCAAAAACAGCTTAAAGTCAAAAGTTGATAAGAGGTACTTTCGAATAACTGATTTTATTTTTTTCACTTTATTTGATAAAAGTTAACATCATCATTCAAAGGAAACATTTATTAAATTTGTTTTTGGTTTTACATTTTAAATAACTCATAAAGTTACCCATTAAACAAATTTATACAAACCTGACTTAAAACTTTTAGTTATCATTTATTACTTTAAGCAACTTTAAGTCATAGGTAAAAAATTAAGCTCACCCAAACAGCCTCTAATTCCACGGATATATACATAATATGGATGAAAAACTTGAAAGTCCTCGACACTCGACAGCATATACATTATAGGTTCTTGAAAGAAAAGAAGTGCATACACAATCAGGATTCAGGATTTCCAACTTATTACTAATAATAAGCAGCATAGATAGAATATCCACTTTTGATGCGTTAGAGAGAACTCAAAGCAATACAATGTAGTATGCATTATCTATGCTAACATATAGATAACTAGAAATAATAGCTTGCATTTATATATGTTCTCTCTAATCCAAAAACCGTCTCAACTTGGAGCTAGCTTATTAATAAGCACTGCTTATGCTTTCAAAACATCGTTAATTAAATCAATTCTCCATCTCAAAGTAAACGATCTTCCCAACAATCACTATACTTCATCATAGAATAGCACCGTATTCACATTTCAACAAACAATTACATAAGAAGTACTTCATCCCCCTACATATATCAATTCACGGAAATTTTACAACACATTTAATCATCTCATAACTAGTAGACATTCAAAAAACACGAAATGATAATAGGTTCAACAACCGTCACCTGATTTGCCAAAATCATCAGTGAGAGCCTCGAGTTTCGACTTCGAATCACGTGCTTGCTTCTCCGCACTATTCAGAGCTTCGAAAAAGTCCGATTTAACCTACAACAAAAAAAAACATAACCTAGACTTATCAAACAGAGCTTAAAATACACAATTAATTATAAAAACAAAATAAACACACAATTTAATTTAATTTATTTAATTAAATTACATGGATAAATATATATTTACCATTTGGCGACATTGATAAGTGCAAAGCATATGTTGTGACGGAGATTGATGATGTGAGGGTTCCGGCACCGGAAGATCCTCGAAAATGATGAGACGGTGATCGGAATTAGGGCTTTCCGGTGCCGTCGAATCGGCCTTGCGTTTACGAGGTGGTGTCCGTACAATCATTTTTCACAATTTGTTAAACCCTCTTTTGTCTTCTGAGTTCATAAATTTGATTTGTATGGCGGTATTTTATGTTTTGGGGGTTTTTTTTTTTTTACGAAAATGTAGCATATATTACTCAAACTTATCGGCCAACAAAATGGACTGTAATTCAATAGGAACAGACCTCCTATCGAAAACTCGACCTGGAAATGAACGTGACTCTCTCGCTAAATAGTGAGCAGCCATGTTAGCAGATCGTTTAATAAATAACAATTCAATGTTTAAGTCTAAGAGCATCTTACGACACTCAGCAATAATACCGCCAAACGGAGAGCTCATGTTGATCTTGCTCCTTAACGCTTGAACCACTGTCAGACAATCAGATTCAAGCACCACCCCTCTCCAACCTGTCGACTTAACCCAACTCAAAGCTTCTTTCACAGCTATAGCTTCTGCAATTTCCGATCGCACGTCTCCAACATACAGCTCTGATCGACCCTGAACAACCTCTCCCCTATCATCCCGAGCCAGAATACCAATACCATACTTAGAGCAATCATCGAATGTTGCAGCATCGACTGTTATCTTGACTATATCCTTTTTAGGTCTCACCCAAGATTCTGCTCCATCTCCCGGAATAACATCCCGGTACAGAGCCTTTGTTGTGTTAGCCTGGGCACTTATCTATTCTGCAAGATACCGCTTTGTCGAGAAAACCACATCATTCACCTCACCCTTTTTCTGGTTCCAGACCATGTTATTTCTGGCTTTCCAAATACTCCAACACAAGGTAACAATTTCACCATACTCCTCCTTCCC
Organism: Apium graveolens; assembly: GCF_009905375.1. Lineage (NCBI taxonomy): Eukaryota > Viridiplantae > Streptophyta > Magnoliopsida > Apiales > Apiaceae > Apium > Apium graveolens. Next base: position 275,870,229 of record NC_133652.1, on the reverse strand, counting down.
CGTACGATCAAACATTTTTTGCAACCACTCATCAAAAATAAGACCTGCAGCACTTTGATAAACTCCACCCCTTCTTCTCCAGCACTGGTCTGCAAAGGGGCAACTAACTAGTGCATGCATAATTGTCTCCTCTACACCACTACAAACTGGGCACATTAATGGAATAGGAACTCGTTTTGCACTCAGAACTGTCCTCGTTGGCAAACAGTGAGCTAGTGCACGCCACACCATATTTAAAACTTTTGGTGGTGCCTTAATTCTCCACACCAACTTCCACAAGCTACCATTATCCCTCGTATGCCAGTACCCTTTCTGAACTTGAAGTAATCTATAAGCACTCTTCACCGTATACTCACCACTGAGATCCTCATTCCAACAAAGTTTATCTACCTCACCAATCCCCCCTATAGTCGTATTTAAAATACACTGCTGATCTCTCTGATTAAATAAGTCCTCTATAATCTCTATATCCCACTGTTGCCCATTGATTTCCATTAGCGAATTCACAGTAGCATTATCCAACCCCTGCAACTCACTTATTACACACGGATTAGACTCTCCCTGTAACCAAGGATGTCCCAAAATTTTAATTTGACTCTCATCCCCACCTTCCATCTAGCACCAGCCATCACCACAGACTTAGCTTCCCAAATGCTTCTCCATATGAAACTGGGATTATCCCCCAATTTCGAGTTAAAAAAGTGACAATCCGAGAAGTATCTTGCTTTGTAAACCTTACCAGCCAAACGATCAGTTTGAGTTGCCAATCTCCAGCCTTGCTTTCCAGGAAGGGCTAAGTTAAAGTCTCGAAAATCTCGAAAACCTATCCCACCCTTCGATTTGTGCTTACTCAACCGACCCCAACTCATCCAATGAATACCATATTGATTATTTTCTTTTATTCCCCACCAGTATCTCGAAAGGCTTCTCTCCAAATCCTTCGTAATCTCTATTGGCAACAAAAACAAACTCATAGCATAGGTGGGCAGAGCTTGAGCTACATTTTTTATTAGAACTTCACGACCGGCCTGAGATATCCAATGTTCTTTCCACGAATGAACTCGTTGCTTCATCTTTTCTTTTAAAAAACCAAACACACTCGACTTATTCCGCCCAACCATATTTGGTAATCCCAAATAAGTTACTGACTCATTCGCTTCATTCATTTGCATAATCTGGCAAATTCGATCCTTACATTCCATTCTCACATTAGGACTAAACACCACTGTTGATTTTGCTAAATTCACTTGCTGCCCAGAAGCTTCTTCAAAAGTTTACAGCAAATCAACTAACTTCAAGGCTTCATCCTCATTTGCTTTACAAAAGAGATAACTATCGTCTGCAAACAGAAGGTGATTCACATTGGGGGCATTACGACTCACTTTTATTCCATGAATTAACCCTCGAGTCTCATATTTCCTAAGCAAAGCTGAAAATCCTTCCGCACACAGGATAAACAAATACGGAGATAATGGGTCTCCTTGACGAAGACCCCTACTTGGAACAACTGGACCCATTTCTCTTAGACCATGTATGATAGTGTACGAAACTGAACTCACACATTGAAAGATTAAATGAACCCACCAATCATTAAAACCCATTCTGCATAGCATTTCTCGTAAATATCCCCATTCAATCCTGTCATAAGCCTTACTCATGTCAATCTTCACTGCCATACACCCTTCTTTCCCTCTTCTTCTTCTCTTTAAGTAATGTATCATTTCATATCCAACCATTACATTGTCAGTGATCAATCGTCCTGGTATAAACGCACTCTGACAGTCAGAAACAACTCCATCCAACATATACTTCATACGATTAGCCATGACTTTTGTGATTACTCTAACCAACACATTACACAACGATATGGGCCTTAAATCCCCAACAACAACTGGACACTTCTTTTTTGGAATAAGAATCACATTTGTTTCATTTAACCCCACAGGCATAATCCCATCTTGAAAAAATTTCCTCACCAAACCAACCACATCATTACCTACAATCGACCAATGCTTCTGATAAAAAGCTGGAGCCATCCCGTCCGGACCGGGAGCTTTATCTGGGTCCATTTGAAACAAAGTTGTCCTGACTTCATCCTCTGTTACTGTTTGCAACAGTTCCATATTATGCTCCTCTGTTATTTTTGCATCGATACATTCAATAGTCTCATGCCAGTCTGTTTGTGTTGCCGTAAAAAGATGATTATAATACTCTGTTATATGATCAGCTACCCTGCGTCCCAATCCACCCAACATCCTTCCCCATTTTTGAGTCGATTAATCTGATTGTTTCTCCTTCGAACTGATGCTGCAGCATGAAAGTACTTACTGTTTTTGTCCCCTGAATGTAACCACAGTTGTTTTGATTGTTGGCGCCAAAAGATCTCCTTCTGCTCTAGAATAAGAAACAACTCAGCCTTTATATCATTATACCTTCGCACTGACTCAGCATCTCTGCACTTTCTCAACATCTGCATTTTCTTTTTGCAATTCTTTATTCTGTCACCAAATCTACTAGTTATCTCCTTACCCCATTGATACAATTTTTCCCCACATGTTTTAACTTTCTTTTGAATATCATCACCACTTTCTATATCCCAACTTTCTGTCACCAACAGTTTACACATTGGTTCAGTTAACCATGCGTTCTCGAATCTAAACTTTTTCCTCACCACCTGCATATTACTCCCCTCCGGAGTCAACAAAATCGGGCTATGATCTGATGCTGAAACTTCCAAGTTATATAATTTTGCTAACGGAAACAGATTCAGCCACGCCACAGTTGTCAATGCCCTATCTAATCTCACCTCAGTCCATGAATCAGTGTCGCGACCTTTTTCCCATGTAAATTGATGCCCAACAAGATCCATATCTATCAACTCTGTCTCGACAAGCACCTCATTAAAACCTTCTATCAACCACCCCGGATATGGTGCACCTCATGTCTTATCTTCTTGTGCCACTACATTGTTTAAGTCCCCTATAGCACACCAAGGAAGGTTTGAGTCCCTTGCCAATGTACGAAGCAAATTCCATGTTTTCCTTCTTTGATTTCTATCTGGCTCTCCATAAATCCCTGTTAATCTCCATCTATCCTTTCCATCCATAGTTATTTCCATATCAATATGATTCCGAGACACACTCCTAAGCTGGGCCTGATCCTTATACCTCCACAGAAAGGCCAGACCCCCACTCTTACCAATAGCATCCACCGAGATTAAACCATCAAATTGTAATGCCCGCCTCACTCTCTCCATTTTACTTTTACTATCTATAGTCTCACATAAAAATATAAAAGAAGGTCTTTCTTGACGTACTACATCTTTAAGGAACTGAATTTTCGAGGGTAGACCAATGCCTCGACAGTTCCAACTAATTATACTCATAATTCTAGGCGGGCCTGCCTTGCAGCACCCGCCTTTAATTCGTTTTTTTGGTTCAGTGAGTTTATATCCTGTGCTTCTACCATGGCCACGTCCAACTGATCTTTTCCTTGGCCCAGCCCATTCTCTACTATATCCTTCAATCTTCTTCTTTTCGGATCCCCCATTATGGAAAGCCCAACTGATACCTCATTTGAATTTTTATCTTCCCGCTTCTCGTTTAAAACCTCCTTATTTTTTGCTAAATCTGTTACCACTGTCATTACCCTATCCCCTCCTCCAATTCTTCCTGTCGTTACTATTACTCCTGATTTTCTGGGATTATGATCATCATTAGCGTAACCATCGTTGCTTTCCTTATCTGCAGTATTCACCGTTGCTTCCTTTTCCGTTCCCTTTCCGTCCACTCCTGTCGGACTTAACAACATCCCCTCAGGACTCCTTAGCCGTTGATTTTCCTTGCATACAACCTGATTTCTGAACGGTGCACGAAGAGAGCTATCATACTTCCTCATCTCCTGTCCTTGATTATTATCAAACATATCTTCACAAAACTTCTCTGTATGCCCTATACGTCCACAGTAAAAGCAAAATGATGGGAGTCTCTCATATTTAAAATGAATCCATATCCACTCTCCTCCAGCTTTTTTAATCTTCATCTGTTTTTTCAGTGGCTGTCCTACATCGATCGCAACCCTTATGCGCATATAACTCCTGTACATACTTTTGAAATTCCTTGTATCTGTCTCCATGAACCGCCCCACATAGTTACCAATAGATTTTAAAATGAACTCAGATCTAAAACCTATAGGAACATCATACACTTGCACCCACATGTATAACTCTGATAACTTAACATCTTTTATCTGCTCATCTATATTCAGTTTCCGGATAAGAAGAGCTTGTTGATTAAACGTCCATGGGCCATCATCTAAAACCCTTTGCAGATCCAGATCATGAAAGAATTTAAACAAGAATATGTTCATTTGATCTGTTTCCTCCATAAAAACACCTTTGACTGGTCTCCAAATTGACGATAGGGTATCTAGCATTGCCACGAAATTCACCTTCCTATTGGTCAAAAGCCTTCCCACCAAACACCTCTCCAGTCCTTCTATCTTCTCACCATCCGGTATGTCCTCCAAAATAAGGCCCTCCTCATCTTCATTGCTCAGTCAAAGCTCTGCATATGCCTCCTCTAAGTTTTTGCCTTGTGAAGAACTCGCCATGATATCTTACACTCCAATACACCAGTTTGGTTCTGACAATATAGATCAAATAGTAATAATAATAATAACTCACCAATAGATGAGACGTAAAAAACTCATCAAAAGATGTGACCCTCCCGCTTTTACGATTTAATTATCTAACTATGGTTTCTGTCTGAGTGTATCCTAATGTATAGACCAGGTGAACTAAAGTGAGTCAAGTGACTAACTTTTTTTTGGTTCAAAAGTTAGTGTACATTTACGGCACGACTGAAAACGTATCCAATATCGAATTCTGATTCGACTAGTTAGTAACGAATATAATTTATATTTATATAAAAAAATGAATGAATTCGAATTATATTTTAAAATTTGAATAAATATTGAGTCGAATCTCACCATTCTGATATTCATTCATATTTATATACAGTATTTCGAATAATTTCAAAGTATTAAATTATATATTTTTTAAAGATATTCGATTTGATTTCATTAATTATGTTCGTAATATATATTACATGTCATGCATCTATACCATCTATCTATCCCTCTATATATCTATACTATTATATAATATACGAAAAATTGTGGTTGTTTGGTTCGGCTCATTCTGGTATAAATATGGATTTCTTGCATTTCAAACTCATAGATATGATACATCAACCCCATATCACCTTAAACCGATTCCTGATTCCAACCTGATACCACGTCTTAAACCAAACGACACCTAAAATATATATATATTTTAAAGATATTCGATTTGATTTCGTTAATTATGTTCGTAATATATATTACATGTCATGCATCTATACCATCTATATATACATCTATCTATCTATACTATTATATAATAGACGGAAAATTGGGGTCATTTGGTTCGGGTCATTCTGGTATCAAGTATGAGTTTCGTTCATTTCAAACTCATACCTCGTATTTGATTGACTGTTTTTAAAATTTGATAATCATTCATTATACCCTTCTGGAATCAGATTTAATACCTTACGCGGGTGGGTTTGAAAGAGAGGTATGAGGTATCAAATTAAATTAAATTATTTTATTTTTATTTATAAAGTTAAATACAATTTTAAAATATATATCTTAAATTGTATAATTTTAAATAAGTTGGGCTTATTTTTATTTAATACAAATTAATAATATTTAATTTTATTTGTTTTAAAAATTATAAATTATCATTGAAATTTTAAAATTTTATTTTTTAATCACTTATATATTTTTTTTATTTTGTTTGTAAGTTGTATAACAACTTAAATTCGACAGATGCAATATATAAAAGTTTGATTCAATCAGTAAATAAAAAATATTTAAATTAAACATATTTCATTGCAGCACTGAACCAAACAAATGATATCAGGTCTGATTCCTCAAACCTATACCAGCCTAACCCGATTCCTTATTCCAAACCCATACAGTCTTCTGAACCAAACGACCTCAAAAATTTTGGTACAGTACCTGTTTTTTGGTATTCGCTGAATGTATAGAATTACCCTTCTTAGTAATATAATTACGATAGAAAAAGAAATCAAAATCTTTTTAACTTTAACATGTTGCTTTTTTATTTTTTCTAACTAAACAACTCCAAATATTACGGGCAAGTCTATTTAATAAAATAAATTAATAAAAATTTAACTATTAATAATTAACAAATTACCTTTTCTCGATAAAATATTAACTTTTCAAGCGTACTTAGTTGTTTTACCTAATTACCCTTATTTTTATTTTTACCTAAATGCTTCAACTTAATTATTCTTTCTTAAATTATTCCATTAAAAAAGTTTGTAGACAAGGTATCTGTTGTGCAAGACATGCCTATACAATAACAAGACTAAGTCACATTGACAATCCTAAGATTAAGTTGTATGATAATCTAAATTTGTATTCGGTATTGTATTTTTTGAGATTGAAAAAAGGTTAGAAGATTAGATTGAGGGATTTTTCGGTAAACAGATTCAAGTTAAGGAATAAACTCTGGAAGAAGATCAAGCCATGATCATGCCTCAGAGAAAAGTGTAGAAGCTTGGAGTTGAATAAAGATGTTATATGAAAAATATTCTAAGTCAAGATATCGACCAGTCACAGATCAAGTTATATCGAGAAGTCATTCGATAATTTTAGAATGACTTATTGAGAAGTCCAAAATGGCTTATAAAGAAGACTCAGAGATATCGACAAGTCAAATGAAGATGCAGAGAACTGGAGATATCGACAAGTCATTTCTGCATGTAGAGAACTCAGAGATATCGACAAGTCAAATGAAGATGTAAAGAATTGGAGATATCTATAAGTCAATTTATCATATAGAGATCTCAGAGATATCGACAAGTCAAAATGTGTATATAGAGATCTGAGAGATATCGACAAGTCATTTCTACATGTAGAGATCTTAGACATATCGATAAGTCATTTTACATGCAAGGATCTAGAGAGCTCGACAAGTCAAGTACACATATAGAGAACTCAGGGATCTCGATAAGTCATTATAATTATCAAGATGTCACTTCTCTATGGAAGAAACTGGAGATCTCAACATGTCTCTCAAATACAGAACGAAGACAAGTTCAAGATTCAAAATTATCAGTCAACAAACGATCTATTCACTAGATTGAAAAGTCTACAAAGTAGCTGAAAGAATACAAGATCAAGGGCCAAGATTAACAAGACAAATGATGGTCACAGACCTGCAAGATTCTGCACATATTTGCTAAGCTAGAAATGGAAATAGAAAAAGGTTGCTTTAGAAAGTAGTTTAGTATATTGTTAGGAATATATGTGCATTAGTTTGATGATATGTTTAACAAAACACTTAAGTAGAAATTTAGTGTCTGTAGCCTCAACGGATAAGACCACTTTGGCTATCCGTTGATGGTGTAGCTTTACTTAGAAATAAGTCTAGTATTGTAGCATATTTCAGTCTCTGTATTTAAAATTGTAATTCTTAGAAGTTGAGAGAAACTATGAGTCATGTTGACTACTAGATGATATGCAGATAGGAAGGCCAATTGTAAATATTTCATGCCTTGTAATTTTGTATAAATGAAGTGGTATCAACGGATGACTTAAAAGACCTTCAACGGATGAGAAGCTAAGCTTCAACGGATGTCTCTAAAGCTTCAACGGATAACATCCTTCAACGGATGAGAGCATCAACGGATGAAAGCTTCAACGGATAACATCCTTCAACGGATGAAGTCATCAACGGATGAAAGCTTCAACGGATGTTCTGCTAATCAGCCGTTGATAAGTGGTAGTTGTACCTACAAGCAGAGGCACGTGGGTTGACAGAGAAAACTGAGATGTGGTAGCCGAATTTCAGGATCAACAGAAAAAGCAGCCGTTCTTCTTTTGTACAAAGTTGCAATAGTCAACAAAGTACTTGAGTGAACAGGAAAAGAAGCAAGTGAAGAACTTATTTTACTATTGTAATTTTATATTGTTTTTCACTTGTACACTTGGTAATATATATGAACCAAGAAGAAGCTAGTAATTAGAGAGATTTTTTCCAGAGCTGTTAAGAAATATCTTGAGAGAAAATTCATCTAGTTTGTACTAGGATGCAGCTGTGATCAACATTGTTGAACACAGATTTTCTAATACACCATCTCTGGTGGAACAACAAATCCACCAGAAAAGTTTTTAAGGTCTGTTGTGTTCTTTACATTTGTGCTTGAATATATATCTGTCTGTATTAGCTTAAAGCAATTCACACACTTGTTCTTCTTGAACACACAACTTTATAAACTGCTCAAAACTTGAAAAAGTTTTGAGATTTACATTCAACCCCCCTTCTGTAAATCTCATTGTTAGTCTTCTAGGAATAACAATTGGTATCAGAGCAGGCTCTTGACACACAAAGAGTTTAAAGATCTTGGAATCTAACAAAGATGAGTAAGAAGGATATTGGAGTAAAGATCCCAGTTCTTGACAAAGACAGTTATCACCACTGGAAGGTGAAAATGCACCTTCATCTACTCTCCCAAGATGAAGGTTATGTAAACTGCATTGAGAATGGTCCTCACATTCCCCACAAAGTAGCCACAGTTGCTACGGCCACAATTGCTGTTGGTCAATCCATTCCAAAACCTAGAGCAGAATGGACAATGGAAGACACAGAAGAAGTCCACAAGGATAAGAAGGCTATGAACATTTTGTTTAATGGTCTTGACAAGGATATGTTTGATAATGTGATAAATTGTTCAACTGCCAAAGAGGTTTGGGACACAGTTCAGCTGCTGTGTGAAGGTACAGAACAAGTAAGAGAGAACAAAATGCAGCTTCTCATTCAACAGTATGAGCACTTTCATTTTGAAGAAAATGAATCTTTAAATGACACATTCAATAGATTCCAAAAACTGTTGAATGGACTGAAGCTGTATGGTAGAGTGTACCAGGTGAAGGATTCAAATCTTAAATTTTTGAGATCCTTACCAAAGGAATGGAAACCCATGACTGTTTCCTTAAGAAACTCTCAAGATTATAAGGACTTTACTCTTGAAAGATTATATGGAATCTTGAAGACTTATGAACTAGAGTTGGAACAGGATGAGGTATTGGAGAGGGGGAGAAAGAAAGGAGGTTCAGTTGCATTGGTAGCTGAAAATGAGAAAGAATGCAGAAAAGAAACTGTGAGATCTACATCAAGCTCCAAAGATGGTGTAAGAAATCCAGAATCAGACAAGGGTAAAGGGCAAGTTGCTGAAAATGAAGACAACTCCAGTCAAGATGACTCTGATGGTATTGATGAGCATCTTGCATTTCTGTCCAGGAGATTTGCAAAGATGAAGTTCAGGAAAAACACTAGAGCCACTAAACCCCATAAGAACATGGTGGACAAATCCAAGTTCAAGTGTTTTAATTGTGGTATGAGTGGACACTTTGCAAGTGAGTGCAGAAAGCCAACCTCTGAAAAGAAGAAGTTTGATCAAGTAGATTACAAAAAGAAATATTTTGATCTGCTCAAACAGAAGGAAAGGGCTTTCATTACTCAAGAAAGAGACTGGGCAGCTGATGGAGAAGAAGAGGATGAAGACATGGAATATGTTAACTTGGCTCTCATGGCTGATTCTGAGGAGAATGAAGTTAGTTCATCAAGCAACCAGGTAATTACTACTGATATAACACAGCTTACTAAAGAAGAGTGCAATGATGCTTTTAATGACATGTCTACTGAACTGTATCATTTGCGTGTATCTCTTAAATCTCTTGCTAAAGAAAATAGTAGGATTAAAGAGAACAATCTGTTTTTAAGTAATAGAAATGCTGTGTTAGAAGATAAGTTAATTGACCTAGAAAAGACTAAGCTGCATTGTGTATCTGTTGAAAATGAACTAGCTGAATCTATTAAGAAAGTAGAAATACTTTCCAATCAATTAGAGAAAGAGCAAGAGGTGATTAAAGCCTGGAAAACATCTAGGGATGTAAGTGCTCAAATTGCCAAAGTCCAAGGAATTGAATCATTCTGTGAAACTGCCTGGGATAAAAATAAAAAGAAACTGGAATTAATTGATGGACTGTCAACGGATGTGGAATCAACGGATGATGAAAGTTATCCGTTGAAGGAAGAAAAGGAACATCCGTTGAAGGCTCCTCAATTAAAACAGGCAGATGTTTCTAAAAGAGAAAATCTAAAGAAACTCAACAAAAAGTTTGGTTCAACTTCAAAGAACTTTGTCAGAGAAGGAGCAAGCACATCCAAAGATGTCAGAAAGGTGAATGTAGGGCACATGACCTTAGAACAGTTAAACAATAGGCTCAAGATGGTTGAGGATAAAAAGGAATCCAAAAGGAAATCCAACAGAAATGGGAAGGTAGGAGTTAACAAACATAACAATTACACACCTGACAAGTATGCTCCTAGAAAAAGCTGTGTGCATTGTAGTAGTGTTAATCATCTATCTGCTAACTGTAAATCTATTAAGAAAACTCCCATAACCGTACCCTCTTCCATGCCTAACATGTCTGTATCACCTCTACATGCTCTGCCTGTTATGTCTCAACAAAATCCTTATGCACATTTTGCAAACATGCCATATTTTAACAATTCTTATCTTGCTGCATTCAGTATGCCTCAATTGCCATACAATATGCCAATGTGGAATAACATGTATGCACAATCCATGCCTAATAATACTATAAATGTGCTGGATAATGTTGTGACTAACCCTACACCTCAACCAACCACATCTAAGACCAAGGTTGACTCAAACTCACCTAAGTCTAAAGATGCAGGAGGAATGAAGTCTAGGAGAAAGGCTAACAAGAATGGACCCAAGGAAACTTGGGTACCAAAATCAAATTGATTGATTTTGTGGTGTGCAGGAAAATAGAAGAAATCTATGGTACTTGGACAGTGGCTGTTCAAGACACATGACTGGAGATTTCTCCCTGCTCACAGAGTTTAAAGAGAGAGCTGGCCCCAGCATAACCTTTGGAGATGACAGCAAAGGGTTTACTATGGGATATGGCTTGATTTCAACAAGGAATGTCATCATTGAAGAAGTTGCATTAGTTGATGGTCTCAAGCACAACTTACTGAGTATCAGTCAACTATGTGATAGAGGGAATACAGTTTCCTTCAATTCTGAAGCCTGTGTTGTCACTAGTAAGAAAGACAACAAAGTGGTTCTAACTGGAGTTAGAAAAGGAAATGTGTACTTAGCTGACTTCAACTCTACAGATGCAGAATCTATTACTTGTCTTTTCAGCAAAGCAAGTTCAGTTGAGAGTTGGCTATGGCACAAGAAGCTATCCCATTTGAATTTCAAGACAATGAATGAACTAGTCAAAAAGGACTTAGTAAGAGGAATTCCTCTTGTTGAATTCTCAAAGGATGGTCTGTGTGATGCTTGTCAGAAAGGCAAACAAAGGAAAGCATCATTTCAGAAGAAGCTTGAAACAACAATTGATGAACCATTACAGCTGCTACATATGGATTTGTTTGGACCAGTCAATGTATTGTCAATAGCAAGAAAAAGATATTGCCTAGTGATTGTAGATGATTTCTCAAAGTTCTCATGGGTCTATTTTCTTGGATCAAAGGATGAGGCAAGTGAAATCATTATCAATCACATCAGGCAAGTCAATAATCATCCTGACTTGAAAGTAAGAAACATCAGGAGTGACAATGGAACTGAGTTCAAGAATTTGACATTAAGGCTGTTCTGTGAAGAAAATGGAATCATGCATGAGTTCTCAGCTCCAAGAACACCTCAGCAAAATGGGGTAGTTGAAAGAAAGAACAGATCTTTAATTGAGGCTGCCAGAACAATGCTTGAAGAATCAAAGTTACCAACATATTTTTGGGCTGAAGCTGTTAATTGTGCCTGTTTCACTCAAAATATTTCTCTGATCAATCAAGCTAAAGGCATGACTCCTTATCAGTTGTTCAAGAAAAGAAAACCAACTCTAAACTTTCTTCATGTCTTTGGATGTAAATGTTTTGTACTAAGGAATCAATCTGACCATAAAGGGAAGTTTGATGCAAAGGCTGATGAAGGAATATTTGTTGGTTATTCAGCTGGAAAATCTTATAGGGTCTACAATCTAAGAACCAACATTGTTATGGAATCTGTGCATGTTGTGTTTGATGATAAAAAGATTGATGGACTAACAGATGAGGAACATTATGAGAGACTCAAATTTGACAATATTGAAATATATTGTGATGATAGTGAAGAAGAGATTGATGGAGACGACACTTCAAAAGGAATACAAAATTTGCTCCTGGATAATGCACAAAATTCAGCATCCGTTGAAAGACATTGTGCATCATCCGTTGAAGTACTTAATGAAGCATCCGTTGATCATAGCTCATCAACTGATAATCAATTTACATCATTAATTGATGGAACTCCAAGTTCCCTGCAAAGGACCAACAACTCAGGGGGAGTTTCAACTAATCAAAACTCTATCTCACATCATGACAATACTGAGATCACCTCATCTAGAGCTCATCTTCCACCTCAAAGGAAATGGACCAAGAATCATCCCTTTGAACTGATCATTGGTGATGCATCATCTAAAGTGCAAACAAGAAGAGCTACTCAAGATGAATGTCTGTATAGTAGTTTTCTATCTCAGGAGGAACCTAAGAAAGTGGAAGAAGCCTTATTGGATCCAGATTGGATACTAGCTATGCAGGAAGAGCTAAACCAATTTGAGAGAAACCAAGTTTGGAAGCTGGTACCCAAACCAAAGAACAAGAGTCCTATTGATACAAAATGGGTATTCAGAAATAAGATGGATGAAAATGGCATTATCATAAGGAATAAAGCCAGATTGGTTGCTAAAGGCTATTCTCAGCAAGAGGGAATAGATTTTGATGAGACATATGCTCCTGTTGCAAGACTTGAAGCTATCAGAATCTTTCTAGCCTATGCAGCCCATGCCAATTTCAAAGTCTATCAAATGGATGTCAAGAGTGCATTTCTAAATGGGAAATTAGAGGAAGAAGTCTATGTAAGTCAACCTCCAGGATTTGAAGATCCAAATTTTCCAGACTATGTGTATTATCTGTTGAAAGCACTCTATGGACTGAAGCAAGCACCTAGAGCCTGGTATGAAACATTATCAAAATTTCTTTTGGAGAATCACTTCACTAGAGGTACTGTTGATAAAACTCTCTTCTTTAGAAATGTTAATGGCTCTAGTATACTTGTTCAAATTTATGTAGATGACATAATATTTGGTTCTAAAGATAATAATCTTTGTAAGAAGTTTGCTAAGCTAATGCAAAGTAATTATGAAATGAGCCTAATGGGAGAACTAACCTATTTTCTTGGTTTACAAATTAAACAAGTTAGTAATGGAATTTTCATTAGTCAAACTAAATATATTCATGATCTTTTAAAGAAGTTTGACTTAATGGAATGTTCATCTGCAAAAACTCCCATGGCCACTGCCACCAAACTTGAATTAAATAAGACTGAAAGGTCTGTGGACATTACAAGTTATAGAGGCATGGTTGGTTCACTTTTATATTTAACTGCTAGCAGACCAGATATAATGTTTGCTACATGTCTGTGTGCGAGATTTCAAGCTGATCCTAGGGAGTCTCACTTAATTGCTATCAAGAGAATTTTCAGATATCTCAAGGGTACACCAAATTTAGGAATTTGGTATCCTAGAGAATCTGGCTTTGATCTAATTGGTTATTCAGATGCAGACTATGCAGGTTGCAAAATAGACAGGAAAAGTACAACAGGCTCCTGTCAATTCCTGGGAAACAAGCTTGTATCATGGTTTAGCAAAAAGCAAAATTCAGTCTCTACTTCTACAGCTGAGGCTGAATACATTGCTGCTGGAAGTTGCTGTTCTCAAATGTTATGGATGAGGAATCAACTCCTTGATTATGGACTTCATGTTGATAGAATACCTATCTTTTGTGACAACACAAGTGCCATAGCCATAACAGAGAATCCTGTGCAGCACTCAAGGACCAAGCACATTGATATAAAGTACCACTTCATCAGGGAGCATGTCATGAATGGTACAGTGGAACTACATTTTGTTCCAAGTGAACAACAAATTGCTGACATATTTACCAAGCCACTTGATGAATCAACATTCACAAGATTGGTAAGTGAGCTAGGTATGCTTAATTACTCTTAAAATTCATGTCTTCTTTGCAATTTGATGTGGAGCCTGAAATATATTAGTTGCTAGAACAAATTTGACTTTTAACAAAGTTTATTCCATCAACGGATGTTCCCTATCCGTTGAAAGTCAAAATTGCTCTATCAACGGATATTCATTATCCGTTGAAAGACAAGTATATCTCTGGAACTTTTATCCGTCAACGGATAAAGCTGAAGTACCTTTCAACGGATGACAATTTACATTATCCGTTGAAATGTCACATCAGACGTTTGAGGTGTTTCACAGCCGTTGATTCTATTTTCTTAACCGTTGATACCATACATACATCTGTATGTATTGGTTTTAAAGGTAGTTACTAGAATACTTACAGTTTATTCTTAAACGGCTGAAATTCACTAACACCTATTTATTGATTAATCCTTTATTTATTTTTTTTGAAAGCATATAAGCCCTTCTGATTGTTCATTATTACTTTACGCTTTCTTAGAATTTCAAGCATTTACCATTTTCTCTCTGCAAAACCCTCAAGTTATTCTCTGCAATTTCTACTCACAACAATGGCACCAGTCGTGAAGATTATGTCTCAATCTGGGTTCATCTACGAGAAGAATAATTTCATAGCTCTGGTAGAGAAGAATGAAGCCCACTCAGATTATCACAAAATGATGGACTTCATCAAAAACTGTAAACTTAGCTATGCAATGCTGGAAGCCCCAACGATTTTCTGTGAAGTAGTTGAAGAGATTTGGACAACTGCTGAGTTCAACTCCATGGATATGACTATCTCCTTCACTCTCAAAGGTAAAAATCACTGTATTAACTGTGATGACTTACAAGCATGTTTTAAATTACCTGAGAACAATGCCATGACACCACACACTGATAGTGATGTATCCAGCATGTTAGATTCCATAGGTTACTCTCTTAACTCTGCTAATTTAGGGGGTATTAGACGAAAAGGCCTTAGGAAAGAATGGAGTTTTCTTGGGGATGCCTTCATAAAGGTTTTCTCTGGGAAAATTAGTAATTTTGATGCCATAACTTCATCTCTTGTTAACATGTTCTATATGCTTGTTTCTGATAGGTACTTTAACTTTAGCAACTATGTGATGCTAGAATTAGGTACTAGATTAGGTAACAAAGCTAATAGACCTAATAACATCTATTATGCTAGATTCTTTATGTTATTGGCTAACCATGTTGCTGAAGATTTAGTCATAATCAATGAGAATAATAAACTCAAGTGCTGGACACAAGAGAAAAGAGTTCTTGCAGACTTGAAGAGAATGGATCTTAACAGCAGTGTGCAATTGGTATATTTACCAATCATGAATGCACCCCAGGTAGGTGAGGTAATTGCTTCTACAACTCCTACCTCTTCCAACCCCTCTATTTCTTTATCTTCTAGTGTGGCCATGAAATCTGTGTCAATGCCCCAACAGATTTCTACCAAGGTCACCAAATCCAAACTTTCAAAATCCAAGACAAAGAAAACCACCTCTGTTGTTTCTCAAAAGACAACAGTTGTAACAACAACCATTAACCCTGAGGGAAGTGATCAGGGTGTGAGTGGTGAGGGGAGGGGTGAACATCAAAGAAACCCCCAGGATAAGGAAGGAGAGTTGAGTGCTTCCCAAGCTAGCCAAGCCCCAGTTTCTCAAAAAGCTGTGGTGGTTGAAAAGGTCTCTAGCACATCCCTAGTAGCATCCTCCCAAAAGGATGTTACTATTGAAAAGAGTTCCCATCCAGGAACACAGAACAAAAGAGGGAGGGACACTAAAGCCAAACACTCACCTACAAAAGCCTTTATTAGAAGAAAGAAGGCTAGAACCCAATCTTCTACACAGGGTGCACACACTGCACAGATACATCCATCTGTCTCTGTGCCTTCTCAAACTCAGTTTGATGTGACTCCAATAAATGTGGAGTCACAGCCCCATTCTCTCACAATAACTACACATCAATCACCAAATACTTCTTCACCATCTCTGGATGTGGATATGCTATTCCCATCAATTCCTGATTCTCCCTCTTTACAACTCAGGGAGGAGCCCCACTCAAATACAGGTGATCATCATCTTTTAGATGATTTGTTGGATCACCCGCAAATTCTTTCAGATATAATTGAAGGATCTGTATCAACACATATCAAATCAATCTATACAGATTCAACAGTTATATCACTTTCAATTTCATCTTCTTTTCCTTCTTCAATGGATATCACTCATCCGTTGACAAGTGGTTGCTCTTCAACGGATAAGCTTAACAGCAGTTATCCGTTGATAACAACAGTTTCAACTTCAACGGATATTCCACATCCGTTGATAGTCTCTACACAAATAACTGAAATGATTCCAAGTGTAGAAGACATGAATACTGTGCAATCACTTTTAGGATTGAGGGCAGGGAGTGAAAATTTGAGTGAGAGGCTGGGTTGCTCCCAGGCAAAAGGAGAGATTGAGAGCACAAAAATGCATGCTATTTCTTCCAGCATGGCAAAAGTCAGTGAGTGGAGTACCACCTTAGAAGGTGAAGGTGAGGGAGTGAGATGTGTGAGCCAGGGGGAGCCCCTGATGCAAGAACATAGAGAAAAAGAGAGAAAAGCAGGTACAGTTGATACAAGGGTGGAACCAGCCATTGCTCATGAGTCAATGATTGTGGATGATGCTGAAAAGGAAAGACAATTTCAGCAACATTACAAAGCTGTAATTGATAACATTTCCTTGGATGCTGACACTTTTACTCATCCTGTGACAGCCTATCAACTGTTGGCTGCTCAGGGCAATGAGGAGGCAGAGAGGACACTACATCTAGTGCACTCAACAGAATCTCTTCAAAGGGATAAAGCTGCTATTAACAGGATGCCTTCTACAGCTGGTGAGCCATCTGAGGAATTTGGAGTAAATTCTGATGATGATGACTCTATTTCTTCTGATGGAAGCATGAACATAGGGGGAGATGAAGACCCTAGTTCCATTCCTAATCTACCTGAATGGGCCCTGACTAAGGAGCATAGAACAGGTGAATTCAATGTCCACCTGGTCAAACAAATCATCACTATTCAACAGGCCATTCAGAACACTTCAAATGCAAATATCAAGGCTATCCTCCAAGCTCACCTGGACTCACTGCATCTCATGAAGTTGCAGAAAGTAAAGCAAGATATGAGTCTAAATGATCTCAGGAAAGATATTGCTGACTTGAAATCCTTCACTTCAGAAAAATTGGATTCAGTCATGCCCTATGGTACTTTGCAGGACTTGGTTTCGAGATTGAAAAAGGAATCAGTTACTGAACAAAGGCTGGCCAAGTTGGAAGACAGAGTTCAAGGAATTGAAGATTCTGTGGCCACCCTTCTTCTCAACCAACAATCTCAAACCAATCTCCTAATGCAGCTGGCAAAAGCACAAGGCTTGACCCCTCTCCTTGATGATAACAAAAAGGGGGAGAATAAAAGGGAAGGGGAAGGAGAGCCCTCTACAAAGATTCAGATATCTAAAGTGCTAGTTCCTGCCATCACTACCTCTCCAATCATTCAAATCAAGGGAAAATCTGATGGAATTGATTTGATTCAGCTAGCAGCAGCTGAAATACAAATGAAAGAACAATGGAGGAGAATTGATGAAAGGTTGCAATTGGTGTTTGGTTCTACACAAAATAAATCAACATCTGTGAAATTTAGCACAAAGATTGAACCAATCAACATGGAGCTCATGCCAGTAGGGAGTCTTAAGGATGGAGAAGCTTCTTCCAAAGAGCTACAAGCTATAATCCTCAAGCCCAATGAAAGATCCAATAAGGACTCAACAAAGAATCCTTTAAAAGAAGTGGACTTTCCTCCTTCAAAAGATGATGAGAACAAGATCTTAGGCAGGAGTATTGCCTATCTCAAAAAGTCCATGGATGAGGCTGTAAGGAGAAATAGAGCTATTATCATTAGAGAGGGAAAGAGCATATGTGTGATGCAAGGACATCCCAAATTCTCAATAGCTAAGAAAGAAGAAGCCAAGCAATTAAAGGCTGACAAAAGAGCACAAGCAAAGCTTGAAAAACAGCTAAAGTCAAGCCAAGTTAAAGAAATGAAAGGAATTGAAGTCAGGGGTGAAGAAAAGATTGCTAACTTAGATGAGGTTCTTGGGAGCATATTTGGTGAAAATATGGAGGAAAGAGAGGAATGGCAGAAGGGAAACAGAAGAAAGGCCAAGGCACACAGAAGGAGTGAAGATAACCCTGAAGATACCAAATCTATATCTAAACCACTACCTTCCATACCTGAACCTTTTGTTACTGATCCCTCTATAAATATCCATGGTGAACCAATCATTCCAAAAGAGGAACCTATTGATTGGGACAACATCACATTGCCTACCTTTCTAACCACTCTTCCACCACCAAAGAAACAGAAAAGAAAACCAAAATCTACACCTCCCACAACCTCTAAGAAATTCACTCAAAAACAAAAACCTAAGCCTAAGTCACCCATTTCTAAAGATGATTATGTTCACATTTGTGACATAAAAGAAATTTCAGACATTGAACTCTATCTGGATGAGCTGGAGGATGTAAGGGGAATAGCTGCCTACAGACAGTTACCAGAAAGATTAGTGTTCAGATATAAAGGAGCTGGGGAAAGAACATGGCCTCTCCACAGGATTCTAAATGAAGGCTACTCTACCTTGATCAGAGTCTTTTCAGCCATCAAAAAGGATTCTGGCTTTACCAGAACAGCCAAGACTGAAATTCTCAACAAGATTGCCAACATAAGGAAGACTTGGAGGGAACCAAATGCTTTGCCCAGAACCTTACTCATACAAGAAAGGGGAACTAAAATTCACAAATTACCTCATTGGTTGATGGAATTTAGAGATGACAAAGGAGTCAGAAGATTTTTCAGACTTGAAGACCAACTCAAGATTGCCAGCAATGAAACTCTCAAAGAAATGCAATCTAAGTTGGATATCAGTGATGAAGATGAAGCTGAATTCTTCAGAAAACTCCAACTCCAAATTGAGGGAAATGACAAAGGGCTAGGAAAGAAAACCAGGGAACAAAGAAGAAAATGATGATTTGCTCAGGCTAGAGGAGCACCCTTGGAAATACTGTAAATCTTCAATTACCTCCTAGTACATACACTTTTGCAGCACTTTTTATATTTCTACTTAGTTTCAATTCAAATATTTGTTAAGTGTTTTGTTATCATCAAGTTAACCCTGAATTTATGCCTACAGTTCTTATAGACATAAATAGGGGGAGATTGTTAGGAATATATGTGCATTAGTTTGATGATATGTTTAACAAAACACTTAAGTAGAAATTTAGTGTCTGTAGCCTCAACGGATAAGACCACTTTGGCTATCCGTTGATGGTGTAGCTTTACTTAGAAATAAGTCTAGTATTGTAGCATATTTCAGTCTCTGTATTTAAAATTGTAATTCTTAGAAGTTGAGAGAAACTATGAGTCATGTTGACTACTAGATGATATGCAGATAGGAAGGCCAATTGTAAATATTTCATGCCTTGTAATTTTGTATAAATGAAGTGGTATCAACGGATGACTTAAAAGACCTTCAACGGATGAGAAGCTAAGCTTCAACGGATGTCTCTAAAGCTTCAACGGATAACATCCTTCAACGGATGAGAGCATCAACGGATGAAAGCTTCAACGGATAACATCCTTCAACGGATGAAGTCATCAACGGATGAAAGCTTCAACGGATGTTCTGCTAATCAGCCGTTGATAAGTGGTAGTTGTACCTACAAGCAGAGGCACGTGGGTTGACAGAGAAAACTGAGATGTGGTAGCCGAATTTCAGGATCAACAGAAAAAGCAGCCGTTCTTCTTTTGTACAAAGTTGCAATAGTCAACAAAGTACTTGAGTGAACAGGAAAAGAAGCAAGTGAAGAACTTATTTTACTATTGTAATTTTATATTGTTTTTCACTTGTACACTTGGTAATATATATGAACCAAGAAGAAGCTAGTAATTAGAGAGATTTTTTCCAGAGCTGTTAAGAAATATCTTGAGAGAAAATTCATCTAGTTTGTACTAGGATGCAGCTGTGATCAACATTGTTGAACACAGATTTTCTAATACACCATCTCTGGTGGAACAACAAATCCACCAGAAAAGTTTTTAAGGTCTGTTGTGTTCTTTACATTTGTGCTTGAATATATATCTGTCTGTATTAGCTTAAAGCAATTCACACACTTGTTCTTCTTGAACACACAACTTTATAAACTGCTCAAAACTTGAAAAAGTTTTGAGATTTACATTCAACCCCCCTTCTGTAAATCTCATTGTTAGTCTTCTAGGAATAACATATATTTTAGTGCAAGTCTTGTAAACCTGTGCTACTAGTCTATCAAGCATGCATTGGCCCTTACTTCACAAGTAACAAACAGATCTAGTTTTTCTTGTATTCTCTCAAGATAGAAGGTGAGTTCTTATTTTCTTAAGAACACAGAATTTGTAGCCAAACAAACTTAATTAATACAAATTAAGTGAGTTTTGAAGATACCGTGCTTGTTGATTATTTCTGTAAACACATTATCTCTACAATATCTTAACTACTCTGTTCACCTAAAATCCAAATAAGTTTAAAAAGGCTAAAAATCCAAGAAACGCATTCACCCCCCCCCCCCGTATTGCATTCAATATCTAACAAGTGGTATCAGAGCAAAATCTGAAAGTAAACAGATAAAGATCTTGGAAGAATGAGTGCACAAAAGATAAGTAGTATCAAGATACTGGCTTTTAATAAAATCAACTATACACTTTTGAAGAAAAAGATGATGTTGTTCATAAGGATGGCCAATCCCATGTACATCGAGATTCTCAAGAATGGCCCTTTTATCCCCATGGAAAGGGTTGATGAATCTACTGATGGAGACATGGTCATTACATCTCATTTTTCCCCTAAAGACCCCTCAAAATATACAGAGCTTGAAAAGGAAAAGGTTTCCCCTGGACAACGGCCTGCAACTAATACTGATAGAGTCACTTGACAATGTTATGTACAACAATATTGTACATAAGATCTAATCAGATTTGGGAAAAGATTGAAATTCTGTGTAAGGGAACAGAGGAAATAAGATCTAATCAAAGGAGAATATTGGTGTCTCAGTATGAGGGTTTCATGGTTAAGCCTAAGGAAGGGATTACTGAAGTTTTTGAGAGATTTAATAAGTTGATAAATGACTTGCAACTTCATGATAAATATTATGAAGCTGAGGAGGTTAACCTAAAGTTTCTGCTAGCCCTTCATGACCATCTTGAATAGAAGATATCAGCTCTTAGAGAAGGAAGAGACTTGAGCAGAGTGACACTGGAAGTTTTGTATGGGATCTTGAAAACATATGAGCTTGAGATGTTACAAAGAAAGTCATTTTAGGCAAACCAAGCATATGTGGTTGATGGATCCAGTGCCTTAGTTGTTAATGACACTGAAGCAAGTGAAGATGAACAAGATGCTCAAGCTCCAGTCATTCATGTTGTTGAGCAAAAGAACAAGGGTCCTCATAAACAAGTTGTTTTGGAGCTAGAGTGTAACGCCCTCCAAACCCGGGTCAGAAGTTTGGGGTTCACAACACACACACCCAATATATATAAACCTTTATATAAAAATTATATGCATTGACCCTTCTTTACACAACCACGGATCGCAACAGGTTAAAGTATGAAAATAAACCACAACCTTATCTTTTACTACATCGTACCAAATCCCAACTAGTTCAACTTACAACTGATAATACTATTGTTCTTACAATCTTGCATAACTCATCTACCATATAAAGCTTCTGCTAGCTCGATCCAACTTAACCTGGAATCCTAGCTCGCACACTGGACCGGGAATCCTCATTACCAACAATTTCCTTTTCAACTGTTGAAAACATAAAAAGATTTGCAAGAGTGAGGTAACTAGCTCAGCAAGTCATAATAGCAATAACTGAGGTTAAACAATAACTAATTGCAATGATTCAGAAGAATCAGGTTTCCGAATAAGCAATGATTAGAATTGGATATTCACTTTTCATTTTAAAAACCAAGGTTAGGCTGCTGATCAGTCATGCACTAACCCCGAGCAAGGCTCCCAGCTTTGCTCTATATACTGGATCCAAGGCACGTATTGGCCTACTATGATCATGAATCTGGTCCGACCACGAATCTGGTCCACATTTATAAAACCATCCAATTCTAAAACAATTCAAAATAATAACCAATGTAAATCAATAAGCTGAATCATAAACAACATTTATCTTGAAGCATAGGGTGATTCACAATACCATGAAGGTATAACAAGGAATTCAAAAAGATTGGCTTTCAATCAAGGAAAGAATCAGAAAGTAGAAGACCAAAAGTTCAAGGGTTCCAAGGATTGATCTTCTATTAAACAAGGAATAAGGGTTGGTATGTCAAGCAATTCAATATCAGAAATCAGTATGTGGTAGATATGTATTTGTGGAGTAGTATTCTATGTGTCTGGCTTGTATCTGGGAATTCAACAATCAAGGGTTTATGAAGAATAAGGCTTATGGCTCAAGATCAATAAGAATCATTGTTCAAGGTTAAATAGTTTAAAGCGTTTGTAATATAAAACATGAGTTATTTTGAATAATAACGACATGTTATGAGATAGTTCGAAAATATTTGCAATATATCTTAAAGAAGGTTCAGAAGTACTTGCCTTATCACAGATGATTTCCACTTTACTTGTACCCATCTAACAGTTTTACTCATCAACCACTTTCCTTCTCTTTTTATGCCTTGCTTCTATTTATCAATCACTCGTCTTCTCTTTCTACGCTTCAGTTCTATTTACTGATCACTGGCTTTCTTTCCATGCCTCGTTTATTCTGCTAGGCATCACAAGTATCTTTTAATATTTAATCTCATATTATTCTAATCATCACATAGACGTTATAAACTTTTATCTACCCTTCGTTTCATCCAAATCCGATTTACGGATTGAAAGTTATTACTAAAACAGTCAAACAATAACCACATAGGCATATAACACAACAATCAGATAGCACGTAGCACATAACACACAAGATATTCGGTCAAATAATTTTTCCAAGAAGATTCGGGGTTAAAATGATTTTTCAGATATTTTATACGAATTTTTGAACATTTTTCGGAATTAAAACGGGCCTCCGAATCATTTTATAATTAAATAACAGGGTTCGAATAATCGAAACTGTCTTTAAAATAATTTTATAATAATTATCGAGCATTGAAAATGATTTTAAATAATATTTTAAAGCTCGAAACTATTTTTTGAAATTTTTAAATCAAAAATAATTAATTAAATCTAATTATAAATCAATTAAAATTAATTAATAACTAATTAAATTAAATAATTAATTAATATTAAATTAGTTGACTAATTAAATAATTAATTATCAACTAAAATTATTTAATTAAATAATCATGATTTATTTTTAAATTAAAAATAATTTTCAGAAATTAAATAAAGAATTTTGAATTTTTAAAATAAATAAAAATCAATTTCTGAAAATATTATAAAAAGAAATACCATTTCTGAAAATAATAAAACAAAAATCTGATTTTTGAAATTTTTGTAAACAGAAATCCAAGTTTTGCAGACTTTGAAAACGAGGGGGGTACAAACGGTAATTTTACCGTCTTCCCCGTCGTTCCGCCGTCGCCGCTGGCCAATCGTCATTAACGGTGACTGGAGCTTTTCCGGCCACCTGCAAAACCACTCAGAAATTCACCAAATTAACAGGAAATGTTGCTCTTGCTTCAAGGAACGTATCTGCTGAATCAATTTACTCATACAATTGACGATTTAATCGGAAAACTCGATCGAAGGTCCGCCGCCGGCGAACCTTCAAACTCTGATCATCGCCTTCCCGTTATCGTTTGTTTATGCCATTAGTACCAATCGATTCGTCTTTAGACGATCTATAATTTTGTGCAATCAATTTCAAGCAATAACCCTTAACCCAGAAAAACCCAATTTTCAATTTAGAACATTCATATCAAGAACCCTAATTTTATTTTCGAGAATCAAACACCCTTTTCTATATGTTATTGAACTCTAAATTCGATGTATAATCTACCAAAATGACCGGAAAAATATTATCTACACGATGGAATCATCAAATCATATCAACAACATCAAGAACAAATTTTCATAATTTAATCTATAATTAATTCGAAATAAATTAATTAAATAAGGAAAATACCTTGATTCCTGCATAAAAACGGATGATTGATTATGAAAGTACTTTTCGAGAGCTTTGATTTGATATATGGCACGTCCGAATCGGAGTTCGATAACACCCTCGTTCGTAGGTTTGATTATCAAGAACGCGACATGAATTCGACGTTTTCTCTGTATTTTACGGAATTTTACTGACTGATTATGATTATATGAATAAAATTAAATAATAAAAGGGTTATATATATTTATGGAATATTGGATCGTGTTGGATCGTTTTGGATCGATAAATTAGTTACTTAGCCGCTAAGTAACTGCAACAACGATCCGATTTGATACCCATATTGGATAACTATCCAAACCGGGCTTTTTATAAAACACTTTATACAAAAATAATGTACTAGAATCCCTTCTTTCGAGAATACGGATTTTGTTGATTCACCGAAATAATTATCGTATCGAAAATTGTACGCCGGGACGCGTACGGGTCAAACCGTAATCCAGATTGAAAAAGTCAAAACATGGAAAATGTCCGGAATTACTAGATTAGGTTAGGAAGGAGTTTTCGGAAGAGTTTCGGGTTGTAAAAACATAAAAACAGTTGAAGTTGGACGATTCCCGGCTTTATAAAATAATTTTGTAATTATTCAGAAAATAATTAATAAATTCATAAATCAATATAAAATCATATAACACTCCAAAAATTACCAGAAAAATACCTTAATTATCTGTATTTTATTCTGGACATAATAAAATTAACATACTTATACTTTACCACATATACGTATCCACATATCCACACCAATCATCAAAAAATTCACCCAAAAATCACATAATAATCATTTATTGATAAAAATAATTACACGCTATATCCCGGATATTACATAGAGGAAGATGAATACTACACCCTTGATGAGCTCGATGAGATGTATCAATCAATGGCTTACCTGGCTAGTAAATTCTCTATCATCAGGGTTAAAAAGCCAAGTTTTTTCAAGAACAAGGGACAATCCTCAAATAGCAACAACTGGAAACCAAAAACTCAATTTAACTCAGCTAGCAAAGGTGGCTACAAAACTAGATATGTTGACAAATCAAAAATAAGGTGCTTTAACTGTGATGAGTTGGACCACTTTGCAACTGAGTGCAGGAAGCTAAATAAAGTGAAGAAGGATAAATCATATCTAGAATTAGAAGCAAAGTATGAAGCTCTTTTGAAGAAACAACAGGAAAAGGTTTACATAGCTGAAGGCAAGAGTTGGGATAACACTGATGAAGATGATGAGAATGAAGAATTTGGAAATTATGCATTTATGGCTCTTGAGCAAGGAGAATCATCCTCATCAAAATCAAAGGTACCAACTCTAACTACCATTGATTTAAATACAAGCCAATATAAAGAAATTGTTAAAAAGATGAATGTAGAGATGTTTCATATCCACACAAGTATGGTGGCAGCTACTGAGGAAGTTAGTAGAGTGTCAAAGACAAATGAGAAGCTTGAGATTGAAAAGCAAGAATTGGAGCTCCAGCTTATTGAGCTTGAAACTGTCAAGCAAGAAAATGAATATTTGAAAAACAAACTCAAGTGTGCAAGTAAAATTGAAGCTGTGTTGAGGGAAATGTTGGAGAAGAATGAGGTAAAATTGAATTCTTTCGGAAATGCATCTCAGTTAGTTGGACAATACCATGAGAAGAACAAACCATGTGCAAATATAGCTATTGGTTTGGACTATGATGCCTTGACCATCAACAAGAAAATTGAAGGTGAGAAAGATAAATCAATTGCAGATCAAGATGTCCCAGTTATGTTGAGAAAAGTTGATGTACCTTTGTTCAAGGCATGTGAGGTAAATTTCAGTGTGGTTGAGTTGGTCATTAAGCAAGAACTTGCAGATGAAGACAGTGAAAAGAAAAATGAAGAAACCACTCCTACTGCTGAAATTAAGAAGAAGCCCATGGTCAATCAAGTTTCTAAGACACCAATCAAGGAAATCAAAACTGAGAATACAAGAAAGAAAAAGAAGAACATGAATGGGAAAATTGGAGTGAACAAGAGCAATAACTTTGTATTTGTTGCAGATGCTCCCTGGAAATAATGTCAAAAGTGTGGCTCAACAAATCACCTAACTCACCTTTGTAAGAAGGCTGTTAGTGAGCCAAAAGTGGAAGCATGGAAATATAATGAAGCAAATACTGAAGACCCCTATTCATTCTGTGATAAATTTGATTGCATTCCTTGTAATATGAAAGTAATGACAAGCTGTCATAAACTGAGAGTAGATCTCAAAGAAGTTAACCTTGGATCTACAACTAAAAAGGAAAATGCAAATCAATCATTGAACACTGTTCTTTTTGAATCATCAAATTCTACTTCTGCAACTTATGTTAAAAAAAAGTACCCAATACTGCATGGGTAGCTAAACACACTTAATCCTCATTATGTGCGGGGCAAAATGAAGAGAGTCAGATCATTGACAATGGATGCTCCAGACATATGACAAGTGATAAGGCCCTACTATCACAATTTGAGGAGATGGTTGGCCTATTGGTGACTTTTGGAGACAACAGCAAAAGGTTCACAATGGGATATGACAAAATAGTTTCTAGGAATGTTGTCATTGAAGATGTAGCACTGGTAGCTGGTCTTGAGGTGAATCTCCTGAAGGTTAGTCAATTCACAGATAAAGGATTCAAGGTTTTATTTGACAAAGGAGACTGCTCAATTATCAACAAAAAGACTGGTGAAGTTTCTTTGAAAGGAGCAAGGAAATGAAGCTTATTTGTTGCAGATCTATACTCATCAAATAAGGATGGTATATGTTGCTTCTAGACCAAGACAACTATTGAGCAAAGCAAACCGTGACACAAGAAACTCTTTCACCTGAACTACAAAGCAATTAATATCTTGGTGAAAAAGGAATTAGTGAGAGACATGCCAAATCTGGAATTTGCTCAAGATGGAGTTTATGAGGCTTGTCAAAAAGGCAAAAAGAAAAGGTCCAGTCACAAAAGCAAAACTGTGAATTCTATAAGTGCACCATTGCAACTTATTCACATTGACCTGTTTGGACCAGTTAATGTCTTATCTATTTCTAGAAAGAAATATGCACTTGTGATTTAGGATGACTACTCAAGGTATACATGGGTAGTTTTTATGCATTCAAAGGATGAAACTCCACATATCATAATTGAACACATCAAGAAGATTGAGAAGCGGGCTGAAGATCAAAATTGTGTGAAAAGATTGAGGAGTGACAATGGCACAAAATTCAGGAATGCAATTTTAAATGAATTCTGCAAAGAGAGGGGTATTGTTCAAGAGTTCTCAGCTGCAAGGACACCTCAGCAAAATGGGGTAGTTGAAAGGAAGAATAGAACTCTAGTTGAGGCTGCTAGAACAATGTTGCAAGATGCCAATTTACCAACAAGTTTTTGGGAAGAAGCTGTCAACATTGCATGCTACACTCAAAACAGATATCTCATCAATAAAAATCTTGGCAAATCACCTTACTCAATTTTGTCAAAAAATAAGCCTACCGTGAAGCATCTGCATGTGTTTGGAAGCAAGTGCTTTGTGCTAAAAGACAACTCTGAATATGCGGGAAAACTTGACTCTAAAGTTTTTGAAACAATTTTTATGGGATATTCATTGGAGAGGACTGCCTACAGAGTTTATGTGCTTGAACAAAATAAAATTATGGAAAGCACAAATGTGACCTTTGATGATGACAAATGTCCAGGCTTGGAATGTCTTGATGAGAATGAAGCTGAAGCCCTTAAGTTTGAAAATCTAAACATTGATAGTGATTCTGAAGATGAAGTTGAAATCGACACAAGTGACAGAATGAATGAAGAGTCAACTGAGCAAGTGAATCATGAGAATGAAAACTCATCTCATACACCTAAATTTGATGGCACAAACTCATGGGGAGAAAGAGGAGAAGGTTCTGCAAGTCATTCCAATGGTGAAGAAAATGCAGAAAATTCAAGTCAACAAAATCAAACCAGGAAATGGGATAGGAGTCACACAAGAGATGTAATTATTGGTGACCCAAATGCTGGAGTGAGGACTAGAAGTACAACTGTAAATAAATGTCTACATGCATGCTTTCTTTCACAAATTGAGCCTAAGAAAACTGAGGAAACTCTACTTGATCCTGAATGGATATCTGCCATACAAAAAGAGTTAAATCAATTTGAAAGAAATAAAGTTTGGAAGTTGGTTTCTGCCCCAAAGAACATAAGTATAATTGGAATAAAATGGATATACCTGAATAAAATTGATGAAAATGGAATTGTAACAAGGAACAAAGCAAGATTGGTTGAAAAAGTTTACTCACAAGAAGAGGAAATTGATTATGATGAAAATTTTTGCTCCAGTTACAAGACTTGAAGCAATAAGGATCTTTCTTGCATTTTATGCACACTCAAATTTCAAAGTGTATCAAATGGATGTAAAAAGTGCATTCCTTAATGGCGAATTGGAAGAAGAGGTTTATGTGCAACAACCACCTAACTTTGAAGATCCTAAATTTCCAGATTTTATTTATCAACTGCCAAAGACTCTCTATGGATTGATGCAAGTACCTAGAGATTGGTATGACACTCTGTCAGAATTTCTGCTTAAACATGGATTCACTAGAGGAACAATTGACAAGACTCTATTCTACAAGCAGCATGGTGGTGATATGATCATGGTTCAAATCTATGTGGATGATATCATTTTAGGTTCTACAAATGAAAATTTATGTCAAATATTTTCAAGACTCATGCCGAGTGAATATGAGATGAGCATGATGGGAGAATTAAGTTAATTTCTTAGATTTCAAGTGTAATAACCCCAAAATTTTGAACTTCTTGTAACCCTTATGAATAGTGTTTTTGCTGATATTGCTGAATAAGAAAACTTTTCATGTCACACTATGTAGGGGTTCTTTTATGGATATTCTGAGATTTTATTGGTACTCTATATGATATATAAGTGTATGTAAAGATCGTCAGAATCCAAATTTGAACCTTTTGATTTTTCCCGAAAATCCACCAGATATCGAAAGAATTGAGTATAAGGTAACAGGATAAAAATGATTTAAATTCAAGGATTTTAAGAGAGGATCATAAAAGGAATATAATATATTGAGAAAGGTTAAGGGAACCTAAGTAATAAGATCCCGGGTATGATCCCTCAAACGATAAACGAAAACGAAAGTTAAGCGAACCGTATAACAGATCAGCGGTCATTAGCCAAATAATTAAAAGCTAATCAAAGAGATTAGTGAGGATGATGTCATCAAACCAATAAGAAGAGGACAAAGGAGGGAGGGTGACATCACATGGTGGCATAAGCATGACCAAGCAAAGTGTGTTGTTGGTTGAATTAGAACCACACAAAAGTTACCATGGTAAAAGGGTAACAAAACAAAACAAATCAAAAAAACAACCAACCAAGCCAAAAACATTTCATTTTCACCAAAACCACAAAAAATTTTCATCTCCTTCATCAAAGCTCTCGGCTTTTCTTCTTTTCCAAAGAAAAAAAAATCAAAATCCCAGTTCCAAGCTTTGTTAAATTGCAAGGTAATTATCTAAGACTCCTTATGCATAGTTATGGATATCCTATAAGTTTGAGCTCCTAAATCATTCACAATCTCTTCCCAAGAACTAAAATTTTTTGTTCTTGAAGTTTTGTTTAGATTAAGCTTGGATAAGGACTTTAAGGGTGATTCCAAGCTAATTACTTGATTCTCCACTCTCCAAGGAAGGTATAACCCCTCCAAACCCTAACTTTATTTGAGTAATTAGGTTTAGTTTTGTTGTTATAATTCATGAGAGGCTTGCTTGTTGTGAATGTAGAGATTAGTTGGTTTTGTGAAGTTTTTGGAGTGGTAGTTCTTGGATTGTTGATTACTGAACTTAAGTGTAGTTTAAATTCATGTTTAAGAATAGTATAAATTGATAATGTGGAGTTGTTGGGGCTGTTATGATGAAGTATGGATGGAGTTTTGATTGGGATGTTGATTGTGAGTTGATTGTGAGATGATTTGGAGTGGTTTAAATTTGGGTAATCGCGTAAACATAGCCGTCGTAATGTCCGATTTACTTTAGGCTGTTTTTGTTCTTAACATTAGGACCCGTGTACTCACTGCTAGGTTTTGACCATTGCCATGATTAGATAGTTCATGTTACGAGCTTCGTTTTGATATGTAGTTCGTTTGATTCCGATGTACGATTTAGGAGAAACGGCCATTTTAAGTAACGACGTTTCGCGAACAAATCATTACCCCTCGCCTTACTTTGAAACATAGGTTAAAGACCTAAAAGGACTAATTGGAGTATAAAACATTTATGTAAAGTGTGTTAGGCAGTTGGTAAGACACTCGCGAAAGAATCGCCTTAAAACTCGTAATGGTTAATTTATTAAAAATGGTGGAGCCGAGGGTACTCGAGCGACTTAAGAGAATCATTAAGCGCAAAGCGAGCGTTAGAGTCTAAATTGGTTAAAGTATAGATTTATAAGTGACTTTGGTTTAATTCCAACTTATATTTTGTTTATAGGTTACCAGAATCGTCCCAAGCCATTGTAACCCCCAGTCGCTCAGGCAAGTTTTCTATCCGTTATACTGTTGTTGTGATGTATACATTTGTATATGCATTATCTTGTGATGGATGCATAATGGTTAATTAGAAAATTCTTGCGATATATTGTAGCATGTGATATGGTATATATGCATGCCTGTTTCGTATTCTTGATACATATATCTGTTGATTCAGTTGATAATACCTATGCTAGAGATAAGCGGTAATTTGCATATACCCTTAGTATAGGGGACCCAAAGGTGAACTTTTTCTAAAACCGGGAGTCGAGGCCCCCGAGTATAATATATATATATATATTTATATATATATGAATAGTTTTCAAAACTATGAATCGAATAAGGTTTATTCGATAACTTTATTTTATTATTGAATATTATCTTGAATATTCATTCGAGGGCTTATGACCCCGTTTAATTATTATTTAATATTATCTTGAATATTCATTCGAGGGCTTATGACCCCGTTTAATTATTATTGAATATTATTTTGAATATTCATTCGAGGGCTTATGACTCATTTTATTTTATTAAATGAATATTATTTGGAATATTCCTTCGAGGACTTATGACTCTGATTATTTACTAAATAATATTCTTTATTTTATTAAAGAATAATGTGTCGATAATCAAACTTACTTTTGATTATTCAAATAAGGATATTACTTTCGTATAAGTACATCTTTGATTATTTAAGATTCATTTCAAGTATAAGTTTTACAACTTCTACTTCAATTATTTTTATAAAGATTATTCTTTATGGGAATATTATTTAAATAATAAAATTCAGATATTTTCTAATATATTGGGACTGATTTATTTATTAAATCAGCATTACTCCAAACATTCTTAAAAATGTTTTGCGAGTCTTCAAAATGATTTTAAAAGTTAGAGCGGATCCCAAAACTCATTTTATATTTAAGATCCTCCTTGCGAAGGGGATTTAAATACTCGCTCAAAACCTGAGGGATCCGGCTCTGTGGTGTATTTTATATTCGCCACAAGGTTGCTATTTTGATAAAAGAGTTTTGATTACTTACCCAATACTCGGGAAGTAAAATTCTTGGAACAAGTTAATCCATTAACATGCATCGCCTGGGAAATATCGGTGAGTTTTCCTTTCCAACTAGATACGACTTCTTGGTGGAGCCGTATCAACAAGTTTCTACTTGGGGAAGGTGAGGACGAGCTTTACGTTTCAGAGTCATGGATTTCATCTGAACTAGGAGTGGCGTAAGCGGTCGAGTGGCGCCGGCCCAGCCTTATTATATTGGCCCAAATGGCCTGGAAGTTCCGCAAGACGGTACATTCCTTAGGAGTCCAGTGTTCGGTTGACAAGTAAATCCGACAGGTTCTCCTCCACATGTAGAAAATGGTGGGGTTGTACTACTGCGACTGATCATCGTAAGTGGTCTTCCTGGCGCGACAAACTCCCGTAATGAGTTCATCATCCAGTTAGATAATTCTGCAACACTACCCGTAGCTTTTCGATCGAAAGGCTACGAATGGGTGGTTGTCGAAGCATTGACAGGGTCAAACAGTTATAATGGTGTTCCCATTGAATGAAGTATCTCGTAACTTCATTTCCTTTAAAAATATTTCAAAGATTGAATCTATTCAAGTTTTAACTTGTGGTCTCATCTATGTGATGACCTTTTGAAACTTATTATACTTGGAACAGTAGTAGTTCAAGTAGATTTCTAAAAATGATATAAGTATAGTGAAGTATTTGGTAACTTCATCCCTTGTTTTTGTTTATATCCAGTAAGTAATTACCTTACACTTGATAAAAGATTCTAGTAAGTTATCCATTGAGATACTTGCATTAGTGTTTACACTATATATTATCTTGCGAGCTGTAATACTCACTCTTGCTTCATTTCTTCATCGCACAACAACAGTTAGGAAAGATGGCCAGACTCAAGCAGACCCAGCGCAAGCGCGTGGGAAGCGTCCCGCGTCTTCCCGTTGATGTTGTAGCTGCTATAGCTGCATAGTTAGATCTATTGGTAGATCAGGAATTCTAATTTTGGGAACCAAATATTGTATAATTATAACTTGTGGCTGATAATGGCAATTAACTGTAAATTTATCAAGTAATCATTTTGGGTTGTAATAACTTTTAAATTGTGGATTCAAGGACTTGTACTTATTTTAATTTCATCTATGAGACTATAACGGGTTGTGGTGTGTGTTAGTGTGGGGTCACAGCATGAGGTTATTTATTTTTAATTAAGTGAAGTGATATTGTGGAAAGAAAGACCGTGACGACCCGGATCCCTGACCCCGGATCTGGGGGTGTTACATCAAGTCAGCCAAATAAGTGATGGAATTTTCATCAGCCAAACATGTTGGTAGCTTTGCTTCATCAAGCATAGTTCTTGCAGCTTCAATTAGAGTTTTGTTCTTTCTTTCTACAACTCCATTTTGTTGTGAAGTTCCAGGTGCAGAAAATTCCTGCTTAATTCCATGCTCTTTGCAGAACTCTTCCATGATTGAATTCTTGAACTCAGTCCCATTATCACTTCTTATAATTTTCACAGAGTCTTTAACCAACTTATCCAGCTGTCTGACATGATCAGTTAGAGTAGATGCAGTTTCAGTCTTCTTGTGCAAGAAATACACCCAAGTGTATCTTGTGAACTCATCCACTATAACCATAACATATTTCTTCTTTGTAATAGACATGACATTGACTGGACCAAATAGATCAACATTCAGTAAGTGATAAGGCACAAGATTTGAAGATTCAGTTTTGCTCTTGAATGAAATTTTCTTTGTTTTGCCTTTTGACATGAATCACAAAGGTCATCTGGAGCAAATACTGATTTTGGGAGTCCTCTCACAAGATCTTTCTTTACAAGCTCATTTATATTGTTGAAATTTAAATGAGAGAGTTTCTTGTGCCAATCCCAGCTTTCTTCAATTGATGCTCTGCTCAATAGACAGATCGCAGAACCATCAGAACTTGTTGAAAGTCTGGCTTCATATATGTTACCATGCATGTATCCTTTCATAACCACTTTGCCTGTAGAATTTCTTACAACTTCACAGTGTTCTTCAAAGAAATCCACATGATAACCTCTGTCACAGATTTGACTCACACTTAGCAGATTGTGTTTAAGTCCTGAGACAAGAACTACTGTTTCAATGATGACATTCCCAAGATTGATATTTCCATATCCCAGAGTTTTTCTCATGTTTCCATCTCCATAAGAAACTCCTGGGCCAGCTTTCTCCACAAAGTCTGATAGCAGGGTTTTATTTCCAGTCATATATCCTGAACATACACTGTCCAGAACTAGGATGTTCTTCATGTTTCCATGCAATCACAAAGACCACTAATGGTTAATTTTAAGGACCCAGACTTGCTTGGATCCTTTGGCCTTTTTAAGTTTGTTAGCATTTGCAGCGGATTTAATTTTAGATTTTATGCTAACATGCTGTTTATCAGAATTTATATCAGACTTTGCATCAAACGTTACACTAGAAGGAACAACGCTAACTTTTTTTAAAGAAGGTTTTATTTGATAATAATCATAGTACAAACTATGATATTCCTTACAACTATAAATGGAATGCCATAAACTACCACAATGAAAACAAGGATTTTGTGGTTTAAACCTAACAGACTGACTCTTAACTCCTGATCTAGGAGGTAAAGATTTTATATCCTTATTGTTCCTCTAAAAAGAAGCAAGATGGTTAGAGTTTCCACAGTTATAACATTTCTTTCTAGGAGCATTAGGAACAGGCATATAATTATTGCTTTTATTCACACCTTCCTTTCCATTCCTATTTTTCCTAGCTTCCTTAACCTTGTTGACATTTCTAATCTCTTTCAGCTTATGCTTAAGCTGTTTCTTAGTCATTAAGCCTATGTTTACTTCAGCTGGTTTATCCTGTTTTAATTTGTCAGAAGTTGACTTTTCTTTTACTTCTGTCTTAGAATCTTTCATCTTTTCAGAATCAGACTTTACAGTTTTTGCTAAACACTTAACATGATTTATCTTTGGCTTAGTAGTCTGTTTAACAATAATTGGCTCAATTTGTTCGGTTCCTTTCTCACTTTTATCATCTCCATAACCTAAGCCCTCTTTCCAGTTTCCACTACTTAGTAAATTCTGAGTTGTTCAACCAGAGTTAGTCCAAGTTCTGATAATTTCTCTTTCC
The DNA here is from genome assembly GCF_009905375.1 of Apium graveolens. Classification (NCBI taxonomy): domain Eukaryota; kingdom Viridiplantae; phylum Streptophyta; class Magnoliopsida; order Apiales; family Apiaceae; genus Apium; species Apium graveolens. Next base: position 275,835,074 of record NC_133652.1, on the reverse strand, counting down.
TTTTCTAACTCAATTTTTAGAGATTCATTCAATTTTAGCACTTCATCTCTAACATAAAAAGCATCATCTCTTTCTTTCTGGGTTTGATGGAATATAACTAACTCTTTTTCTAAATAGTCATTCCTTCTTTTAAAACCAAGATTTTCAGAAGTTAATCTTTCACATGTTAAAGTCTGATCTCTATAACTAATGAACATGATTTTAAGATATAATCTCAACTCAGTGTTATCATCAGTATGAAAAGCATAAGCAGTTTGAGGTACCTTCAATTCAGCAGTGTCAGTACTGCTATCAGCATTTGCCATCAAGGCATAGTTTACCTCATCTTCAGAATCTGAAGTGTCTGTCCAGCTTTTCTTCTTTGTGACAAGTTTCTTGCCTTTATCACCTTTTCCTTTCTTGCAGTCAGCAGACATGTGGCCATTTTCACCATAATTGTAACATTTGACATTTGAGTTGTCTCCTATGTCAGACTTTCCTCCTTTGCCTTCAGACTTTCTGAAACCCTTCTTATCAGAACTTCCACATTTCCTGGAAAACTTCTTGCCCTTTCTAAATTTCCTGTAGGAAATCTTAGTGATACCCTTCACCATAAGAGCACACAGCTGCATCATTTCTGCATCAACATCCACTTCAGGTTAACTTTCAGTTTCTGAATCATCATCATCAGAATCTGATGATTCTGAATCAGACTTTATGATGAGAGCTTTTCCTTTGCCCCTTTTTGAGATAACCACTTTTGGAGATTCCTCATCGGCTTTAAGTGCAACTGTCCTTGACTTTCTTCCATGCCTCTTGCTCCTTTGATCCATCTCAAGTTCATGAATCTTGAGCATACCATAGATTTCATCAAGAGTAGTCTCAACAAGGTCATAATTGTCTCTTATGGTAGTAGACTTTAAATCTCAATTTTTAGGAAGAGCTAATAGGAATTTCAGATTTGAATCTTCAAGATCATATTCCTTGTCCACCAGTGACAGATCATTCAAAAGTTTGACAAACCTGTCATATAGATCAGTTAATGACTCATCAACTTTTGAGTCAAAGTGCTCATACTCCTGTGTGAGTATAGTCTTCCTGTTTTTCTTGATTGCATCAGTTCCCTGACATCTTGTTTCCAAAGCATCCCATATCTCCTTTGGAGTCTTGCATCCAATTACTCTGTTTGACATCACATTGTCAATTGGACTGTGCAGCAAATGCCTTACCCTTGCATCCTTGGCAATATATTGGATGTCTTCAGTTGTGTATTCAATTTTCTCCTTTGGTATCACCTTTGCTGGTTGATCAGCAACTGCAACAGAGAGCTTGGTATTCTGGATCCTTCATTAATTCTTTCAAGGTATTATGGATCTGTGGCTTCCACAAACATAGCCATCTTCACTTTCCATGGGGATACTCAGATGGTCTCAGTATGGGAACCCTGATAGTCTCATATCTACTATGAGTTTGAGTGTTCTGAGTTTTTTGAGTTTTGGTGGGCTTGGTTGGAGTTTGTGCTTCTTCAGACATGATTGTTTGGATCTTTACTTTACGTGTGTTAACAGAAAAGCTCTGATACCACTTGTTAGGTCACACAACACCAGGGGCGGAACCAGGAATCTAACATGGGGGGACCAAAATAAATAAAAGTAGAAAACATACCGATTTATTTGAGATGTGCACGTCTTTCTTTGATCAAATAAAAAGAATCAATGATCTCCTCGGCAGAAATGGTCTCGGCAATCTCCTTTTCAATATACACTATCAAATAATCCCTAAGAAATTCATCTTCCATTCGATTGCGAAGACTTGTTTTCACAATTTTCATAGCAGAAAAAGCTCGTTCAGATGTTGCAGTAGATGCTGGAAGAGTCAAGACAAGTCTTAATAATCTAGCAACTAATGGATACATGTCAGCTTTCCCTGTGGTTACCAATCCATGACATAAATCACCAAGAGTAGACAGATTCTTCAAATCTGGATGAACCAGAACATCTAACCCATAATGTTGTAGTTCACACTGTAGATGGATTTTTTCATCTCCCAAAAAATCTTCTGGATAAAACTTTTCAGCTAACTTGCAAATGTTCTCTATGTTGAAAGACCTGTAACCATCCCTAGGATTTAGTGATGCACTAAATAGGATGTAATCTCTTTTCTCTTACTCATATTTACGGATTAGATGCAAAGGTAGAGTAGATAAAGAGAGATGATATTAGGGATCGTAATTTTGTAACTTGTATGTATAGTGTGTATTGGGGGTTTTGGGACCGGAGCAGAACAACTGAACAAGTATGTTCTATTTTTAGACTTTAGTTTTAAGCATCTTTTTTTTGTTTTAAATTGTACTATCTTTATCTTATATGTTTATTTATTAATTATTAAGATTAATGAACAAATTCCATGATTTCCATCTAATCAATATTATTTTAAATGAAATAATTAACAAAATCAATAAAATTTTGTATAATCAATTCTCAATTTCAAATTTTTTTTTTTAAATCTAGGGGGACCAAAAAAAATTTTGATAGTAAATTTTAAAATTTTATATTAAAATTTTGGGGTTATTCCGCAGTTGGCGGGGACCGGGGCTCCCTTCGGTCCCCCCCTGCACAACACTGTAGAAGGGGGTTGAATACAGTATTTATACAATCAAATCGATTTTGAACACAAGTAACAGTAAACAGATATATTCAATATGATAAACTTTGTTATAATGGAACTGTTCTCTCTCAGTGATGAACAATATCACTAAGAGTTGCTAGGTTACAATGTATTATCTTCTCGATAATGATAACACATATAGTGTAAACCCTAAGTCTGTGTTTATATAGTACATAGTTACAAGATATATTCTAATTGATATGGAATATAATTCCGTCTCCTAAAATATATCAATCAGATATCTTCTACAAGTCTTTTAGTCCTCTAACTCTTCTTGTATATCTTCCTTTGTTTTAGTCCAGATCCACTACACCATATATGGTCTTTACCAACATTTTTTTTGGTGTTACAAGCAAAAGTGTTACCTTAAACTACTAAAATGTGATATAAGATAACACCTTTTTTTTACGTTGCTGTAGAGTTTAGTTTATGTTACAATAGACATGATCAAATTGCTATTGTAACATAAAATAAAGTGTTAGTATTGATGATAAAACATGTGTTACCATAGAACTGAAAAATTAGGCATGGCGGGTCAAATTTTGACTAGATTTTAGGCGGTCAAAAACCAAAATTTAGACCGCTCAGTTTATTTTTTCAATTCTAAAAACACTAAAATCAATTCTAAAATGCTCACTTATCCAAACACTCTCAAAATATACAATCTTTCTTCTCAGTAGAACAATGTTTTCTTTTCAACCAAAATTCTTTAGTCGGGTTCATAAATTTGAGCTTGTAAATTAAGGGCTTTCTTCTCAGCCGGGTTCAGAACTTGGTAACTATAATTGGAGTTTGTAGGAGCCGCTTGATTTAAATTAGGGTTCTAGTGATTAGGTTTGTTAAAATTGTGGCTTTTTTCTCAGTTGGGTGTCGGGTTCAGATCTTGGAGCTTTCATCTCACTCGCTTTCTTCTCGGAGTAAATTAGGGTTTGATAAGGAGTAATTTAGGACTTTCTTCTTATTTCATTCAATATTTAGTCGGGTACACTTGTTTTTTATGCTCATATTTGTGTGTACAATTGTAATTTGTGCTTATGCCTGGTTTCAAATTTATGAATAATAACTTAGGTTATTTGTAAAGGTTTGCACAACCAAAATGAACTTGGGTGGTGAGGTTGATTTGGAGGATTACATTTCTTGGCTATATGAAATTAGTGCTGTCGAGGTTAATTTCTTATTCAATTTTACCGAAAGAGTATATGTATCCTTGTTAAAAGGGTTTGTGTTAAAATTGAGACACTTGAGATTATTTGACTTAATGGTATATGCAAAGATTTAAAGTCCTTTGTAAATCATAGAATTTTAATCCGATTAACGATAATGATAATTAGATTTTGATATGAAGATCTATTCAAACTTCATTCACATTCCCGTTAACCAGCTTGATATCAACATTAAAAATTACCCCGTACATCTATATTATATTTGTAGCTGCTGAAAAGATTCAAGTTTTAGCTATTTTGGCAAATTAGAATTTTTTTTTTGAAACTTGATGTTAAAATTTTGTAAGACTATAAGTTTGTTAACCAAGCACTGTGTTGTGTTACAGATTACATCTATTTGTCAAGAGGCAAAAATGCACACCATCCGCAAGAATCGATATGTCATACTTCAGGAGGATTTTGAGAAGGGGTTACAGAACTAATATAAAGAAATCCGACACAGACTTTAATTTTTACAAGTGATTGCGGGCTCAAGTAAGGACTATTTCATATTACTACTAACTTTCATATGTCCAGTCACTTCATGCTAATCTCGTGTAGCCGGATAGTTTTCCTGAGAACATTAACAGTTTATTTCAATGTAAATCGTGTTTAGTTTTGGTTCTAAATATAGTCATACCATAAATCCTTTGTTAAGAATATTATAAATGAGTTTTAAGGATAATCCTTTGTTTATCTTCACTTTTGTTTTTTAAACAATTTAAGTTATAAAATAAGTAGTAAACACAAATATGTGTATATTTTGTGTGTACAAATGTACACATAAATTCATAAAAATTAGGGTTTAGGGGTATACTTCTGCTCGTTTGAACTTTCCACTTTGTAGTTCATTATTCGTAATTTTTTGGTGATATACCTGGTTTGGTTTGTTGTTAGTCACTTCTATTTTTACATTTAGTACATGAAACTTTATCAAGTGATCTGCCATCTACATGGTTCTTTGTGAGGAAGGATTATTTATCTACATTTGTTAAATGAACAGAGTTTGGGCGAACAATTTCTACCTTTCCAAAAGAATGGGGCTAGAGCATTGCTTGTAAGAGCCTTTTCCTTGCTTAGTAGATATGCTACGCCCTATACTTGGGTCAATTCTTTTCACTTTGAGGTTTACTCCAATATATGTGTCTAGACTTTTGTTAATTAAAAATTTGTTACATGACTATATATGTATGAATGATTATTATAAAAAAACTGAGTCTGTAGAAGAATGCATTTTTTAAAGTGAATTGAGTTAATTTTCTGGATTTATATTAATTTTCTTTGACAAAGATAGCGATCCAGGGGAATTACTCAATTGGGGCATGTCCTCAAGTTATTAATTTTTGGAAATCTATGAGCCAGTTGTTAAGAGTCTAGAGTAGATTTGTGAACATGTAGATATTCTGTTTATACGATTTATCCAGAGTTTTTTTTATATTTTTTATGCTAATAAAAAAGACGTCACTTGGAGGTCATATGCTGCATACTATCTTGGAGTACATGAGCATATTACTTTCATATATTTAGGTTGTGGACAGTTCCAGTTACATATGCCTTGAACTTCTTGCTGATATACAAAGTGGAATATTTGGTCTCTTGGTATACTTAAAATCTTTACCTCTCCTTGAAGATAAATCAAGTTTTATCTCTTCAATTTTGTGTATACTTATAACATTAATAAGTATACAAGGCATTTTATTATAGAGCAATTTATAAAATTTTCTTGTATAGATTTAGTAATATATTTCTATATCGGCTCTTGACCTTATTTATAAATGTTTCCTAAAATTATAGGAGGGAAGCAAGAAAAATGGACTAGCAGCAGATGGAAGAAATCATCGAGTTTTGAGAGACTGTTGCAGTGAGGGAACTACAATTGGTAGGAGTTAATTCGATTCACGAAGGTTGAACAATATTTGTGATCAAACTGTTGTGTCTTTAGATAAATTTAGAAATTTATTTATTTTGATGGAGTTAGAACTTTGAATTTTTTGAATTTGAACTTTGTTTAAGAGTTCTTAACTTAAATATGTATTAAGTTTTTTAATGTTTCAAGTAGATTTGGATTATTACATTTGAAAAATTAAAAAGTGTAAAAAATAGATATTTATATGTTGGTAAAAACTGGAGAAATGTTACAATAAATACAAGAGTGCTTAAAAAGGAAGTATTACAAGAAGCTATAAATATGTTACCAAAAGAATTTTACTGTTTTACAATCTTGTGTTACAATAGCAAATATGATGTTACAAAAGAGTTTATTGCAACATGTTTTTCGGTGTTACCAAAGGTTTAAGGGTGTTATAATAGAACTGTGGTTACACCTGCTTGGTGTTATCATAGATACTTAAAGTGTAACCATAGGGGATCTATTGTTACATTTTTACCTATGTTACCAAAAGTTCAAAAATTGTAACCGTAGACCCCTATTGTAGCACAAGCAAATCTAACACCAACAAATTTTCAAAAAGTGTAACCATAGCCCAATTTTTTGCTTTAGGTAACACTTTTTGATCATTTTTACACTTTTTTTGGGTGTTGCTAGAGGCCATATATGGTGTAGTGATCTTATCCCCTGTAAATCAGCCGCATTCCTTCTCTGAAAGTCTTCACACACTTAAGTTCTGATATATATCTTCTGACACCTTAAGTTCTGATATTAAGTTCTGACTTCCGTAAGTTCTGATTTTCAGTAAGTCCCGATATGTCCTGTTGTTAAGTTCTGAAAACTAAACACAAATCATATTAGACATGACATCTCAAATATATCTAACAATCTCCCCCAACTTGTAAATTATGCAAAATATACAAGTTAATAGATTTGATGATGTCAAAAATATTTAAGTACAAATGCATTAAGAGTTTAACTAGACAACTAACTACAACTTACAGTCCTTGTAGCTTTTACCAATCTCACTGAGTCAATCTGAATCCAAAGTGATTCTTGACAAAGTTTGATATCAGCTTTTCTTCTTTATTCCTCAGGACCTGAGACATTGTAGCTTTGACTTTCTTCATTTCTTCACCCTGACTTCCAATCTGGTAGATTGCAGTCCTAAGTGCAGAGATATGGTTTCTTTCTAAACCATCACCCAGTCTTATTACCCTTGGATGAGAAGAATCTTCATTGTAGCACAGACATTTCTCTTTTAAAATCACTTCAAGTTTAGCAGAATCCTTCTTCATTGGAATTTCACTTCCATCATCTTCAACTATGTTTGGAATGAATTCTGTAACCCTTGAACCAAAAATTCTTGCTTTATCTCTTATGGTCTTCATAATGAAATTTGACCATCTCCTGGTAATATCAGACTTTATCTCTAGAAGATAATGAAAGAATTGAAGTTCTTTCAGAGATTTGTTCAGCACATCTGATTCTGACATTTGATATGTCCTTCTATCTTCAAGAAATAGAATCAGATTTCTTTGAAATTATGCTTGTCATGAGCATCCAGTACCACTTGAACAGATATAACCTTATCAAGGTATTTCTGTGTAACTTCTTCAAGAGGTTTGTTAGTTAACAAAAATGGATCTCTAGTAGTAACTTCAAGTCCTGTTTTGATCTTAGCTTAATCAGAACCTAGCCCTGCTCTGTCTCTTGGTTCTCTAGCATTTAACCCAATAGTCATGAAATCAGACAGCAATTGGCTTTTCTTTGGATCTGATGGTTTGACATTCTTCCATAGAAGTTTCTTTTTATCAGCTACTTTCATCTTGTCTAAATCAACTTGAGCACTGTCAGAGATTGATTTCTTGAAATCAGAATTTGCTGTTTCTTCTGTAACTTGCTGTTCTTCACTCTGAACAACTTGAGCTATGTCACAGGTTGTCTTGGATTCTTCAGTAATCTTTCTTCTTTTCAGAGTTTGGACAGTTTCATCTTCAACAGCTGTGTCATCAAAAACTTGAACCATTTTGCACACAAGTTTCATCAGTATTTGAGGAATTTTCATCTCCTGTGGCTTTATCGGTTCATCAATTTTTCCTTTCCCTTTATCTTTTGGATCAATCTCAATTTGTGATCTTGTTTTGGGCTTTGAAGCCTCAGAAATTGACTTCTCTTTGATCACAATGCCTTTCTCCCTAGGCCTTGGAGGTTTCTTTGCAGTAGAAGCTTTTGACTTTAGATTTGTCTTCTCAGCTTTAAATCTAGCTTCTTCCTCCTTGAGATTTTCAAAATCCATTCCAGGATTATGCTTCATAAATAATCTTCTAGCAATCTCTTCATTAAGTGTCTGGATTTTAAGATCTTTGTAGTAGACAGTAGTCTGCTTTCCCTTGAGCTTCAGAGTTTGCAGAAACTTCTGAGAGTCTTGACTTCCACCTTGAATCAGAACATCAGGCTTTGTCATCAGAACTTGATATCAGACTTTTAGCATTCACAGCATCAGAACTTGACTTTTTTTATGTTAAAGATGTGCTAACATCAGAAATTACTTTCTGTGAAGATTTTCCTTGAACTTTTCCTTGACCTCTACTCTTATCAGAGTTTCCCTAGTCTTCAGCTTCATCATATTTCTTCTTCAGTACTTGATCATTAGAACATTTGTACTTAATACCATCTCCCCCTTTTTGGCATCATCTGATAGTAGGAGAGAGAGAAGAAGTTCTACTGAAGATTGAATTTCATTCACTTGAGCTTGTTGAGAGACTTGATTTTATAGGACCTCAGTAATTTGGGCCTGTTGCTTCTCCTGAGCTTTCTCAATTGCTTCAACTTTCTCAGAAATAGGTCTGATAAACCTCTTTTTATCAAGCTTGGTCTCCATATCCAGCTTTTCAGCTTTTTCCAGAATTTTGTCAACCTTTTCATGAGTTGTAGAGTGTTGACCTTGAAGGGACTTGACACTTAGAGCTGTGACTTTGAGTTATGTCTTGAAATCAGAATTTGTCATCAGCTCATCAGCTTTAGCAATATGCTCTGTCAGAACTTTAGAGCTTGGAATGAAATCAGAGTCATTCCACTTCTTGGTCCACTCAACACCTCTGTGAGTTTCTTCCCAAGGAACAGGATCAGCTTGTTCAACAAACTTCTTGACCAATGCTTCCTTTCCAAGTACAGGAGCTGGAGTATGTACTGAAACACTGTCTCCAGAACTTGAAGAAGACTCATTATCCTTTGATAAAACAAGAGTGTGTGAGGCTATAGGAGTTTCTGGTTTAACTTCATCTAAATTCTGATCTTCAGGTTCCTGATTCAGAATTGATGTAGATGGTATTTCAGCATTTAAGATTGAAGAATTAACAGTAGATGGCTGAGCTGCTGTTGGAGCTTCCAGATAAAGAAAAGTAGGAATATTCAGATTATGAATATCTATTTCAGAACTTGTGGCTTGTTCTTCAATATTATCTGTAGCCTTGATTGGAGAGACGGGAGGTGTGATCACTGTATCTGTAACAATGTCTTTAGGTTCTGGAAGGGCTTCAATGATAATTGGTTCTTTTGAGATCAGAGATTCCTGATCCCCTTCCTCAGCTTCTTCAGTATCCTCTAATGGAGGTTGAGTCATGTGCCTTCCTGCCCTATGTTTCTTAGATCTCCTAGATGGTGTAGGAGTTCCCTGAGTAGCATCAGAACTTACAGTTCTTTTCCTTTTCAACTTATCAGAACCCTCAGCTTCAGTATTTATCTGATGGTTTGACCCTTCAGCTTCTATTGTCTTATGAAAAATCACATTTTCAGCTTCAACAGGCACAGGTTCTGATGCATGACCCTGTGCTTCTTCATCATCTGATTCATCCCTTAGAATCATCCTTCTTCTCCTTGGTGGAGAGTTAGGAACATATTTTGCTCTTTTAGGCCTTGAGGATGAAGGTCTGATGGTAGGTGTTGATGGTTGTTATTGTGAGGATTGTGCTGGTTGGAAGTTTGTTCTGATGGTAGGTTGAGTTGGTTGAGGTTGAGAAGTGGTAGGTTGTGTAGGTGCTGATGGAGGTTGGGTTGGTTGTACATTAGGATATTTAGCAGCATAGGTGGCTAGATCAGAATTTACTAAGACTTGTTTGAAAGATATGGGAATTTGGAGGGGTCTTAGTAAAGTCTTCTTATTATCAGTAGATAATAAGTCAGTAGAAGCTCTTTTAGCAAGTTTAAAAGGTTCAATCAACTCACTTGCTAATTGGGGTGCATCAGAGCAACAGAAACTGTATAAAAGCTGACAGAATCTAGCAAAATAAACTGTATTTCTATCTTCTGTCATCCTATCACCTATGAAACCTAGTACATCACTAGCATAATCAAAATGAGATTGAGTAATTAGAGCATACCCAATTTGCTGACTTAGGATATGGATTGCATAAAAATTGGAGCACTTGTTTGCAAAAGCCTTGGTGATGCAGTCAAAGAAGAAACTCCTCTCCCTCCTTATGTGAGGTCTCTTCAATTGTCCAAGCTTTGCCAAAGATTTTTCATAACCCAGATTAGCCATCATCTGTTGAAGAGCTGGCTCCTCAACTGTTAAAAAAATGCAATCTTCTGGCAGATGTAGAGCTTGGCAAACTGTAGACACAGTCACCGCATGTTCATTCTCCCCTGTTGTGAAAATAATACTGGGGGACCCATTTGCACAGCCATCATCATACATACCACTCCTCCAGAACTCCAGCACTCCAGCACTTGAGTTCCTGAGATTGATTGAGGTTGGGTCAATGCATACCCAATCTCGCTGTTAGCAAGGAAGTCCTGAACAAAGTGAAGATCTGATGGGGCTTCATCCTTGCTAAGAATAGCCATGTAGTTGTTTGGAACAAACTTGGCTCCATTAAAAATGAGATCTCTTGGTGCCATTTCTGTAAGTAATTAAGTGAGAAGATGTATGTTTACAAGGTGTTTGTTAAAATGCCTGTGAAAAAGAGCTTCAGAGAATGTTAGAGAGAGAGAGAGTAAGAGAGATTAGAAAATAAGAAAAGTAGGTAAAAGATTGTAAAATCTTTTAACTCTCTTATTTATACACTACACTTGACAACAGTTATGATTGAAGCAAAATAAACTTTAGACATCTGGCAGCCAGTAAATAGTTAAAGCAGTGGTTAGTGGTTACGAAAAATAAGCAATAATTACTGTGCCCATGCAGTTTTTCAAGACAAACACGTTTCCCACTAAGCAAATGATTATTACTATTTTTATCTCACTAAATTATTTTCTGATAAAATATGACCGTTACAGTATTTATCACAAATAAGTCAAGTAAATAAATAATGCCACGTAAGCATTAGAGTTTCCATCAGGATTTGCATCAGAACTTGACTATTATCAGAATTTAACGATCATCAGAATATGGCTCCTGTACTCCAAAAGTGAATGTCTGTTTCTGTAATTCTCCACACAAATACTGACTTGTTTTCTTCAGAGTTTAATCATCAGAACTTCCATCATAACTTGTCCTCAGAATTTATGCAAATGACACTTAACTATTTGTCTGAAACAACTTGATCACCACAGTAATTTTCATCATTCATATGGAGTGAAAGTGTGTGCATTAGCAAGATATCAGATAAAGATTAAAGTCTGATAAACTTCAGTACATCTTAGAAATAAGGCATAACTAAGAAAAATGCTTAAAATCTGTCATTAATTTTGAAGTCTACTATAGAATAAATTTATGCAAGAGTCCACCTCAACTGTTTGTGCTCATTTTATGCATCTTTTAGAATTCCTTTTCACAATGGCTCCTCAGTGTAAATGAGTCACAACTGCTATCAGAATTTATGCTATTATCAGAGTATTTCTCTAGTAATCAGAGAATGTGAAAAGTCACCAAGAAAAATTTATTTGCTTTTCTAATGCATATAACTTAATACCAGCAATGCACTTGAGTCTTCCCTTCCACATATTTACTCTAGATCTCAAAGGAGTACCTGACTTCAATTTTCTTTTCTTTTCTTTTCTTCAGATAAGTGAGGCTTATCAAGCATGTAGTTCATCCTTAAGATGTACAGACATCAGAATTTGACAGATGAGAAGCAAGAATCTAGTTTGTGACTTAGTAATAAGATACACAAAGTAAATTTGACTAAGCTCAAAATCAGAATTTGCTTGTATTAATGAATTTCCACATAAATAACTAATTCAAACATGGGATAACAGTTTGTTAAAGACTACTAGGTCAACATCTAGCACAATAATCCTTATGGGAGTGAATAGTCACAGAACATTCAAAACACTATCAGAGTATTTAGAATCACATCATATTACAATCAGTATTTAATAAAATACAATTTAAGCAAAGATTACATAGAGATAAGACAATCTGTAAACACTGATCATAAATTCTGATGCATGAGAACAAAAACTAAACAGATTTTAAGAAAGAACTTGAAACCATTCCAAGTTCATTTACCAGTCTTGTAAAGGTAGCTTCACATAATGGTTTTATGAAGATATCTGCTAGTTGTTGATCTGTTGGGACAAAATGCAATTCCACTGTACCTTCATTCACATGTTCCCTTATGAAATGGTACCTAATGCTGATGTGCTTTGTCATTGAGTGTTGAACTGGATTACCTGTCATAGCAATAGCACTTTGATTATCACAGTAAATGGGTTATTTAGAGAATTCTAACCTATAGTCCGGTAACCGATTCTTCATCCAAACCAAAGAATCTGTGCACAACAGCTTCCTCTAGCAATATATTCTGCTTCTGCAGTTGATGTGGAAATTGATTTCTGTTTCTTGCTAAACCAAGAAACTAATCTGCCTCCAAGAAATTGGTAGCTTCCACTTGTGCTTTTCATGTCTATTTTGCATCCTGCAAAATCTGCATATGAGTAACCTATTAACTTAAAGTTCGATTCCCTAGGATACCACAATTCTAGATCAGCTGTACCCTTGATGTACTTGAAAATTCTTTTCACAGCTGTTAAGTGAGGTTCTCTTGGATCAGCCTAAAATCTTGCACAAAGACAGGTAGCATACATGATATCTGGTCTACTTGCAGTTAAATAGGGTAAAGAGCCAATCATACCTCTGTAGTTAGTAATATCTACTGATGAACCAGTATCTTTATCTCACTTGGTTGCAGTGGCCATGAGAGTGGATGCAGTTGAACAATCTTGCATTCCAAATTTCTTGAGTAAATTTCTGGTGTACTTAGATTGACAGATAAAAGTACCTTCTTCATTTTGCTTGACTTGAAGTCCCAGAAAATAGCTAAGTTCTCCCATCATACTCATTTGATATCTTGACTGCATTAGCTTTGCAAACCTTTCACAAAGTTTAGCATTTGTAGAATCAAAGATGATATCATCAACATATATCTGTACCAAAAGTAAGTCTTTTCCATGGTTGAGGTAGAACAATGTTTTATCAATTGTGCCTCTGTTAAATCCACTTTCCAGGAGAAATTGAGCTAAAGTCTCATACTATGCTCTTGGAGCTTGCTTAAGGCCATAAAATGCTTTATCAAGTCTATAGACATGATTAGGAAATTTTGGATCTACAAATCCTGGTGGTTGTTCAACATATACCTCTTCCGCTAATTTTCCATTGAGAAAAACACTTTTTACATCCATTTGAAAGACTTTAAACTTCTTGTGAGCAGCATAAGCCAAAAAGATTCTTATGGCTTCCAATCTAGTAACTGGTGCAAATGTTTCATCATAATCAATTCCCTCATGTTGAGAGTATCATTTTGCAACCAGCCTTGCTTTGTTTCTTGTAATTATGCCATCACTGTCAGTTTTATTTCTGAACACCCATTTTGTACCAACAACTAACCTTTTCTTTGGTCTTGGCACTAAGGTCCAGACTTTATTTCTTTCAAATTCATTTAACCCTTCCTACATTGCTTGCACCCAATCATCATCTTGAAGAGCTTCTTCCACTTTCTTTGGTTCAGTCTGAGATAGAAAGGAATGATAGAGACATTCATTTGATGTTGTTGTTCTAGTTCTGACACCTGCTTCAGGATCTCCAATTATTAATTCAGGTGTATGTGCTTTAGTCCACTTCCTTGCAGATGGAAGTTGATCTCTAGAACTGGATCCTCCCCCATGATCCATGTTGTCTCCATCAGCATTTTCTGATGCTCCCCCTGTAGTTATGCTCTCTGAGACTTCAGAATTTGAGTTGGATCCTTCAGGATTTGAAGAGTCAGAGTTTCCAGAATTATCAGAATTTGGCTCATCAGAACTTGAAGAGCCAGTGACAGGTTCTGATGCTTCTTGTGAGTCTTGAGATGTGGTAGGATTATTAGCTTGCTCCCCCTGAACAGGTGCATTTTCCCTTGGAGTAGTTACCACAGTTTCAATGACATCAGAATTTAGCCCATCAGAACTTACAGCATCAGGATTTAAGTCATCAGAATTTACAGAATCAGAATTTAAATCTTCATTTTCAAATCTCAGCTGATCATGATCATTGAAATCTTCAAGTCCAGTTATATTTTTATCATCGAAAGATACATTGATAGATTCAATGACAACCCTTATTCTTAAATTGCAGACTCTGAAGGCTTTTGTGGAAAGTGGATATCCAACAAAAATTCCTTCATCATCTTTTAGATCAAATTTTGACAGCTGTTCAGGACGAGTCTTAAGAACAAAACACTTGCACCCAAATACATGAAAATATTTCAGATTTGGCTTCTTTTTCTTCACCATCTCATATGGTGTTTTTCCATGCTTGTTGATCAGTGTAGCATTCTGTGTAAAATAAGCAGTCTGCACAGTTTCAGCCCAAAAGTAGGTTGGTAGCTTTGCTTCATCAAGCATAGTTCTTGCAGCTTCAATAAGAGTCCTGTTCTTTCTTTCTACAACTCCATTTTGCTGTGAAGTTCCAGGTGCAGAAAATTCCTGCTTAATTTCATGCTCTTTGCAGAACTCTTTCATGATTGAATTCTTGAACTCAGTGTCATTATCACTTCTTATAATTTTCACAGAGTCTTTGACCAACTTATCCAGCTGTCTGACATGATCAGTTAGAGTAGATGCAGTTTCAGTCTTCTTGTGCAAGAAATACACCCAAGTGTATCTTGTGAACTCATCCATATAACCATAGCATATTTCTTCTTTGCAATAGACATGACATTGACTGGACCAAATAGATCAACATGCAGTAGGTGATAAGGCACAAGATTTGAAGATTCAGTTTTGCTCTTGAATGAAATTTTCTTTGTTTTGCCTTTTGACATGAATCACAAAGGCCATCTGGAGCAAATACTGATTTTGGGAGTCCTCTCACAAGATCTTTCTTTATAAGCTCATTTATATTGTTGAAATTTAAATGAGAGAGTTTCTTGTGCCAATCCCAGCTTTCTTCAATTGATGCTCTGCTCAACAGACAGATTGCAGAACCATCAGAACTTGTTGAAAGTCTGGCTTCATATATGTTACCATGCCTGTATCCTTTCAGAACCACTTTGCCTGTAGAATTGCTTACAACTTCACAGTGTTCTTCAAAGAAATCCACATGATAACCTCTGTCACAGATTTGACTCACACTTAGCAGATTGTGTTTAAGTCCTGAGACAAGAACTACTGTTTCAATGATGACATTCCCAAGATTGATATTTCCATATCCCAGAGTTTTTCTCATGTTTCCATCTCCATAAGAAACTCCTGGGCCAGCTTTCTCCATAAAGTCTGATAGCAGGGCTTTATTTCCAGTCATATGTCCTGAACATCCACTGTCTAGAACTAGGATGTTCTTCATGTTTCCATGCAATCACAAAGACCACTAATGGTTAATTTTAAGGACCCGGACTTGCTTGGATCCTTTGGCCTTTTTAAGTTTGTTAGCATTTGCAGCGGATTTAATTTCAGAGTTTATTCTAACATGCTGTTTATCAGAATTTATATCAGACTTTGCATCAGACGTTACACTAGAAGGAACAATGCTAACTTTCTTTAAAAAAGGTTTAATTTGATAATAATCATAGTACAAACTATGATATTCCTTACAAGTATAAATGGAATTCCATAAACTACCACAATGAAAACAAGGATTTTGTGGTTTAAACCTAATAGACTGACTCTTAACTCCTGATCTAGGAGGTAAAGAATTTATATCCTTATTCTTCCTGTAAAAAGAAGCAAGATGCTTAGAGTTTCCACAGTTATAACATTTTTTTCTAGGAGCATTAGGAATAGGCATATAATTATTGCTTTTATTCACACCTTCCTTTCCATTCCTATTTTTCCTAGCTTCCTTAACCTTGTTGACATTTCTAATCTCTTTCAGCTTATGCTTAAGCTGCTTCTTAGTCATTAAGCCTATGTTTACTTCAGCTGGTTTATCCTGTTTTAATTTGTCAGAAGTTGACTTTTCTTTTACTTCTGTCTTAGAATCTATCATCTTTACAGAATCAGACTTTACAGTTTTTGCTAAAAACTTAACACGATTTATCTTTGGCTTAGTAGTCTGTTTAACAACAATTGGCTCAATTTGTTCAGTTCCTTTCTCACTTTTATCATCTCCATAACCTAAGCCCTCTTTCCAGTTTCCACTACTTAGTAAATTCTGAGTTGTTCTGCCAGAGTTAGTCCAAGTTCTGATAATTTCTCTTTCATTTTCTAACTCAATCATTCAATTTTAGCACTTCATCTCTCACATAAAAGCATCATCTCTTTATTTCCGAGTTTGATGGAATATAACTAACTCTTTTTCTAAATAGTCATTCCTTCTTTTAAAAGCAAGATTTTCAGAAGTTAATCTTTCACATGTTAAAGTCTGATCTCTATAACTAATGAACATGGTTTTAAGATATAATCTCAACTCAGTAATATCATCAGTATGAAAAGTATAAGTTGTTTGAGGTACCTTCAATTCAGCAGTGTCAGTACTGCTATCAGCATTTGCCATCAAGGCATAGTTCACCTCATCTTCAGAATCTGAAGTGTCTGTCCAGCTTTTCTTCTTTGTGACAAGTGCCTTGCCTTTGTCACCTTTTACTTTCTTGCAGTCAGGAGATATGTGGCCTTTTTCACCACAATTGTAACATTTGACATTTGAGTTTTCTCCTCTGTCAGACTTTCCTCCTTTGCCTTCAGACTTTCTGAAACCCTTTTTATCAGAACTTCCACCTTTCCTGGAAAACTTCTTGCCCTTTCTAAATTTCCTGTAGGAAATCCTAGTGATACCCTTCACCATAAGAGCACACAGCTGCATCATTTCTGCATCAACATCCACTTCAGGTAAATTTTCAATTTTTGAATCATCATCATCAGAATCTGATGATTCTGAATCAGACTTTATGATGAGAGCTTTTCCTTTGCCCCTTTTTGAGACAACCACTTTTGGAGATTCCTCCTCAGCTTTAAGTGCAACTGTCCTTGACTTTCTTCCATGCCTCTTGCTCCTTTGATCCATCTCAAGTTCACGAGTCTTGAACATACCATAGATTTCATCAAGAGTAGTCTCATCAAGGTCATAATTGTCTCTTATGGTAGTAGACTTTAAATCCCAATTTTCAGGAAGAGCTAACAGGAATTTCAGATTTGAATCTTCAAGATCATATTCCTTATCCACCAGTGACAGATCATTCAAAAGTTTGACAAACCTGTCATATAGATCAGTTAATGACTCATCAGCTTTTGAGTCAAAGTGCTCATACTCCTGTGTGAGTATAGTCTTCCTGTTTTCTCTTGATTGCATCAGTTCCCTGACATCTTGTCTCCAAATCATCCCATATCTCCTTTGCAGTCTTGCATCCAATTACTCTGTTTGACATCACATTGTCAATTGCACTGTGCAGCAAATACCTTACCCTTGCATCCTTGGCAATAGATTGGATGTCTTCAGTTGTGTATTCACTTTTTTCCTTTGGTATCACCTTTGCTGGTTGATCAGCAACTGCAATAGAGAGCTTGGTAGGCTTATGCGGTCCTTCATTAATTCTTTCAAGGTATTCTGGATCTGTGGCTTCCAGAAACATAGTCATCTTCACTTTCCATATGAGATACTCAGATGGTCTTAGTATGGGAACCCTGATAGTCTCATATCTACTGTGAGTTTGAGTGTTCTGAGTTTCTTGAGTTTTGGTGGGCTTAGTTGGAGTTTGTGCTTCTTCAGTCATGATTGTTTGGATCTTTACTGTATGTGTGTTAATAGAAAAGCTCTGATACCACTTGTTAGGTCACACAACACTGTCAAAAGGGGGTTGAATACAGTGTTTATACAATCAAATCGATTTTGAACACAAGTAACAGTAAACAGATATATTCAATATGATAAACTCTGTTACAATGGAACTGTTCTCTCTCAGTGATGAACAATATCACTAAGAGCTGCTAGGTTACAATGTATAATCTTCTCGATAATGATAACACGTAAACCCTAAGTCTGTGTTTATATAATACACAATTACAAGATATATTCTAATTGATATGAAATATAATTCTGTCTACTAAAATATATCAATCAGATATCTTCTACAAGTCTTTTAGTCCTCCAACTCTTCTTGCATATCTTCCTTTGTTTTAGTCCAGATCCACTACACCATATTTGGTATTTACCAATATTTTTTTTGGTGTTACAAGCAAAAGTGTTACCTTAAACTACTAAAATGTGATATAAGATAACACCTTTTTTTTACGTTGTTGTAGAGTTTAGTTTATGTTACAATAGACATGATCAAATTGCTATTGTAATATAAAATAAAGTGTTAGTATTGATGATAAAACATGTGTTACCATAGAACTGAAAAATTAGGCTTGGCGGGTCAAATTTTGACTAGATTTTAGGCGGTCAAAAACCAAAATTTAGACCGCTCAGTTTATTTTTTCAATTCTAAAAACACTAAAATCAATTCTAAAATGCTCACTTATCCAAACACTCTCAAAATATACAATCTTTTCTTCTCAATAGAACAATGTTTTCTTTTCAAATCATTACACCTTTTAAGAGTGATTAGTTGTATGTATGTATGTATTTAGGGCCAGTTTAATTTGTAAACACAAAAAATTATAGTTCTCAAATAAAGAAAATTTAGGGCTAGTTTAACTTGTTTATCAGATTAAAACAATTTGGTCTCCGAATATGAGGTACTTTTTTTTTCTTTAACAAAAATAATTAGTAATATTTGACATCTTAACTTCTTTGCCGATATTAGTTTTAAATCTCGTTGCTGAATCAATGTTTTAATTCTTTCTTGATTTTAATTATAAAATATAAAATCTAGGTTCCCTAAATGAGAGTAAAATATATTAATGTATTATATATTAGCTCCATTAACCTACGTACATTATAGTATTAGGGAAAATTTGAATTTAACCATATGCTTGCTTTTTCTCAACAGCTTTACTCAAACCTATATATAAAAATATCATTTCAAGTGTTACGGACATTCCATTCGAATCTAAAAAAAAATATTACCGATAAATAAATGATTAAATAAGAACAAAATTATAAATAAAAATATTCAATTTGACCATGAACTAGACATGCCTTGGGCAAGTTTTTTTTTCCTAATTCTATATCCTCAATTTCATGTCACGAATAAATTTGATGCCACATAACTTTTTTTTTAATTCATAGTTATAAACAAAAGAAATTTGAGTCACTTAAATAGATGACAACACTGTACTAAATTATATGACTTAATTTGATTTAATTATTTTTTCTCACGTGTGTTCAAACAATACATATAAAATAGTGAAACAAAATGAATATATTAATAAAAATACTATCTAAATGAAGACTAGAATTGTTTGCAATTTTGTAAGGATGAATGCCTAAATATATTTGATTTTTTAAAGAAAATTTTTTAGCGTATAAACATGTAATAAAAATTTTATTAATTTGAAATTAATGAACAAACATTCATGAATAGAAATAGTTTATTAATTGAAAATTAAATTTATAAAATTTTAAAAAGATGTTTATTATCCTTAAAATTAATTAATTGTCAATATAACGCAATTAAAAAAATATGAAAAATAAAATTATTCTTGAAATAATTACTCAGAAATGAAGAATTAAAATTAATATATTATACCAGCGATAAAAAAACACAATAATAAATGTATCGTGTATTAGGGGGGTTAAAGTTAAAAACATACGTTTGATTAAAAATTGATCCTACGGACAGAATTTAAAATTACATTCGTGCGACAGCTATAAATTGAACTTCGGCTTTCCAAACGTACGAAAAACAGACTCACAACAATGTTTGTATAAAAAGAGAGAAAAAGAGAGTCGAGAGAGAGATAGAAATAGATTAGAGAGAAAGATATACGGAGAGAGAGAGAGAGAGATATTGAGAAGAAAAGAAGGGGTTTTCTTTACAGGAAAGATGGCTTCTAACGGGAGAGATATTGAGAAGAAAAGAAGGGGTTTTCTTTACAGGAAAGATGGCTTCTAACGGGTGTCATATTATTTATATATAGAGAGAGAGGAGAGTAGATAGAGAAAGAGAAAGAGAAGAACAGAGTGAGAAGGACTCGGAGAAAATAAGGTATCATTTTTATCTGTTTTTTTTTCTTGAATTTTTTCTGTTAATTTGGTTTGAGTTTTGAAGAATTAGGGGTCTTAAATATCTTTTGTGCGTATATATTTTTGTGGGTTTTGAAATTCTTAGTTCTTGATATGAGTTTTTAATGAGTAGCTGCTTTCTTTATGTGTATATATATGTAATCGGTGTTCTTGGTTTAAATTTCTTATTAATTCTTAACTTTATCGATTTTCTTGATTTCTGGTTGAAAAAAATGTTCGGGTGTGATATGATATGTGTTTGTGTGTATATGATTGATTTTTTATTTAGGTTTTTTTATTCCTGATATAAATTCTTGAATGTATGTATATATATATATATAGATATATGATAGTGGGTTTTGAGTATATAATTCAGTGTTCTCGCTCTGCTTTTTTATGAATTCTTGATGGGTATTTTGTGTGTGTGGTTGAAAACTATCTGAACTTTAACCAGAGGTAAGTTTGCTGAAATTGTATCTGGCATTTTAGTAGGTTGCAAGATAGTAGTTCAGTCCACTATTGTCTGAAATTGAACTACTCTGTTATGTTGTGAGTATTCAAACTTCGAATTGTTGCATTTTTTGTGAAACATGTATGTATTACGTTGTGTTTGTTGTACTTAAATAGAACTTAGATAAAGTTTTGGAATGATCATCTACGTCATGTTTATGTTATTTGTGGCGTTTTGAATTTATCATTTCTGAATTTAGTTGCTAAGAATATTATCATTGTAAAATTGCTATGGTACAAGAAAGACCTGCCTTGTTACAGTTTTAACAGCAAAAGTTAATGCGGACTTGTTTTTATGAGTGAAAGCCAATGGCTTGAAGCTATGATTCATTGGATGTTAATTTGATAAACATCTTCTTTGTGCTGTGTAGATTTTTGTTCATGTAACATCTTTATTTTCTACAAAGGATGACTTAGTTCTACTTTTCAATTTACCATCAACAAAATCATTTGGTTCATGAGTGTCAAGATCATATGTAATCAAACTGTTTAATTTTCCTAGTATTGGATCACCGTTGTTCCTTACACCATGTGGCACAGCCTTTCAGATCGAGGTCCATGACATGAGCAAGTAATTGGACTTAAATTTCACAAAACAAAACAGTCAGGTTCAGCATTGATACAGTACTGTTGTTTACGTCATCCATTACTTTTCCATGTCATTATGTGCTAAATTATTTTGATGAAACGTCAGGTGGAAAGGGTAATTGCAGAAAGAGTCAGCAAGGAAAGTTTAGATAATTTGGAGTACTTGGTGAAGTGGCAAGGACTATCTTATGCTGAAGCAACTTGGAAATAACCAATTAAAAGTTAATAACACTGCTCTCACTATATACAATCTGCGCATAATTATTATATAAAGTATCTAGCTTCTGATTTTTTTATGTCAGTTTCGGTTGGAAATATCCAAATTGGTCTAATACATGGAAATACATAGTTCTCTGATATAAATGTAATTGTGATTTTTTCTTTTATTTATAGAGAAGGTAGTGGAAGGCTACTCATCTCGCTTTTGTTAATGATTGTATGTGTTATTTACATCTGTACGATATTGCAAATACTCTGACATACAAGTTATGCCTGTCATATTAGGGAGAAATACTTGGATATATCATTTTCTCAAAAAGTTAAGGTAATTCTTCTCCCCATATCATGATTCGTCCTATTTGCATCTTTCTGCTGAGTTTCTTGCTTTTCATTTTTTTTGGAAGTTATGAGTTGCATGTCTACTTACCTGTAGTAGTTAAGTAGTGTTGACTCTGTTAGTTATTGATCACATTACCATTTGATGATACCCATAAAAAGACAAAGGTGATACAGTGTACTATGGATAACGTTATATTGATTTTGCCTTTTTTAAGGAATGGGGGCGAAGAATCTAATTTCTAATGACTATGGCTAATAAGATTGGTAACATTTAACTTTTATAAGAAATACATGTAGGCTCGTAGTCAGTCCCATGATTTTAGAAGTGTTCTTCTTATCTTATGAAAGTGTGATTATTTTTTCACCATCTTTCTTAAGACATGATTTTATTGCATTTATGTCATCTAAGTGTCATATGCTGAAGGAAATTCATGCGTGTATATATGTCTTATGTCTATCGTTCCTATTTTTACCATCAGTTTTTTAGATTCTTTATGTTTCTTTGGTTCAAGTGTATCATTGACTTTTTGTAAGTAAGGAAGATGTGCCGAAATATTAAGTGGTCGTTCAAATTTTCTTACCAATTTGAATAATTTCCCTGTTGTGATCTACTTTAGAAAAAAATGAGTACTATAATTTCTGTTCCCCTTTTTCCGCAAGTAGGCAAAGAGTTCTATTCACATAGCACGTTGACGTAAAATTAGCTATATATATAATATAATTTTGTATCTAAGTACCAATTTTTATATTTAAATATCTTATTTTCTGCATCATTTTTTGTTTGTAAGCTCTCAACAAAAGTTAGTCATGTGGTGAAAGGGTTAGAATAGAAGAGAAATGGAAACAACTCTTTTTTTTAAGTAACTAAAGGAAGTGTCAAGTACTTTGTGAAAACAACTGTTTCTTGGCTGTGTTGTTAGTCCACATAGAAGAACAGCCCAGGTGGCGTACTTTTAATTCTGAATAGTTTTGATGATCTAAAACATTGTAAACAGTTGCAGTTATCTCAATAAGCCCTATTTGTAAGATATCTGTAAATTTGAAATAGAAGGATAACTTTTTGGACAACCAGAAATCAGGTATGCGAATAAAATAATAAGGTACATTTTTTCTTAAATCTAATGCTAACAAAATGTTTCCCTATTTGGGATCAGATTATAAAAAGTGGTTTGCTCTTGATAAACAACACTTCCTTGTCAGGTATTTAAAAGTGCCACTTAGGGAAAATTCTTTCCTGTAGCTGCACCATTTTTTCATTTGTGTTGCGATTACTTTTCCGTCTGTTTGCTGTTTTAACAAACATGATACTAGTGACTTGGACATACACACTAGTACTTCTACTTCTGTAATGATTAAATGAATTCTGGCGTCTACAAAAGAACTTTTGTTTTATGTTGTTGTATGCAGGCCCACGAGGTAGCATTAGAAATACAGGGGAAAATGGTAGATGTTCAACAAAGGAAAAGCAGAGGTGCACCTCAAACATTGTTTTGTTATATGGATGTTTGCATCTTGTGTTGTCTGTTTTTACTTTTAAGATGTGACTATGAATCAAATTTCCAACTTGTGTGGATAGGTGACCGTGCATATCTGAGCGTAAACACTACTTGATAATGAAGCTTGACCCATCATTTTATTCATTTGTTGGGTCAAGTATATTCATTTTACTGAAGGAACCTTATTTAAAATTAGTTTTTGCTCAAGAAGAGTCCACTTCTAAGTGATGGTATATTGGTGTTAAAAATTTATGCTACATCCATTCTTCTGACAAAGTTCCATTTTGACCTGTGGATTTTTTTTTAAATTCATTCTTGTGCCATCGATGTACATTGGAACTCATGTACCTTGGTGGCGAACATGCAGTTTCAAATGCTATATTTAAAATTTACAAAGGATACTTATGTGGAACACATTTTTTTATAGTATTGTAACTAGAATAGCGGTTCTACTATTTAGCAAAATGAAAATTAATAGAGATGCTTTTAAGGATTGTTTTCTTGCTAATTTGTGCTTAAAATTTACTTTCCTTGATTGTCAAAATCATCCATTCTAAATTTAGTATGAAGAAACCCTTTTAAAGTTGATTATGTGTATTTTATATGTAGTCATTTTCTTTTCCTTGAAGTTTGAGGAAGCTTGATGCACAGCCTGAATGGTTGAAGGGTGGTAAACTCAAAGATTATCAGCTTGAGGGATTAAACTTCCTTGTTAACAGTTACCAGCAGTTAGCTTCATGCTACGTAAGATTTTTCAGCAGTGGAATAATTCTAATGCAATCTAGTTTGACAATGCAGTTGGAGCAATGATACTAATGTTATATTAG
Organism: Apium graveolens; assembly: GCF_009905375.1. Taxonomy (NCBI): domain Eukaryota; kingdom Viridiplantae; phylum Streptophyta; class Magnoliopsida; order Apiales; family Apiaceae; genus Apium; species Apium graveolens. The sequence continues at coordinate 275,810,835 of NC_133652.1, read as the reverse complement.
CTGATGGAATGGGGTTGGGCAGAACTTTTCAGTCGGTTTTATGCTTGGTTTTCTGAAGGTACACTGATAATTCTGTTGCTTTTGTTCTGGAAAAGATGGAAAGTGTTTCTAATAACATTTTTTTTCCTACTACAGAATCCTCAACAAATTTATGGTCCATTTGTTATTGTTGTTGTTCCATTATCGACATTATCAAATTGGGAAAAAGAATTTTAAAAATGCCAGCCCGAAATGGATGTCATTATATATGTTAGAGCACGTGCAATCCGAGAGGTATCAAATTGACCGTGGTTTAACTGATTCATGTTTTTGCCTATGTATGCATGTTGACTAAGGTAGATTGGTAACACTCTTTCTGCATATTAATTATAGATACATGAAAATTTTCAAGCATATCTGTTATATACAGTGTGAAACAACATTAAATATGGTAACCTGAATAAAAACTGAGCTATCTTAAATTTTACCCTAGATTAGTCAAGCTTGAGGGTTGAGGCTCAACTTGATACTTGGCTACTCTTATTTTGAGTTGTTAACCTGTTCAAATACTAGTATATATATATGTGTGTGTGTGTGTGTGCATATTAAATATTTTAAAATTTTAGGAGCTGTACAACATTACTAAGATAAAATATGTGTATTTCATTATATTATGTTTGTTAGTATTTTATAAGATATCATTTGATGCTGCCGATGACTTTAAAATTGTAGAAATGATGGCATAATTTGAAAGATATGCAACTGATTTTCAGTAGTCTGCTGGAAATTTTCTTTCTGGCATTGAGGGATAACTTTTGATGATGAAACTAGATGCTTACTAATATTTCCAATGTGTTGATTCTTTTTAATCCGTTTGTTGTGAATGTAAAATTGAAATGTAGAAAGTAATTGAATGTCTTGAGAGATTATTAGCAGGGCATTTTGGGGATAGTTGTGAAGTCAACAGTATTAGTTGAAGTATATGTAATTTTAACAAAACTCTTATACCTATTCATAATCTTATAAAAGCGTGAAGTAGAACTAGGTCTACGGTAGTAAAATGACGTGAAAGCTTGTTAACAGTCCATTTTGTTATATAATGTGAAGTCAACAAAAAATTTAAAGGATAAATAATTTGTACAAAGTTCTTAACTTTTGTGCATAATCTTGAAAGAACAGGAACTAGAACACTGTGTACTGATTATATTTGTCAGGTTTTTCATGGTTTTAGTGTTTTTTCTGTATGTTTTTGGTGTATTCTGATATTCTAATCAGAGTAAAGAGAATTAGCAGAGATCAGAGAGAGATTGAAAGAGAAACATAGAGATTTAGAGCAGAAACGAGTGAGAAACGTAGTTTAGTGGGAGATTTGAGATCAAAACCCTATAGGGAGAAAGTAGTTATAGAGAGAGGAAGAAGATTGGTGAAAACTGATTTCCTTTCCATAAATCACATTCATAATCTGAAATACAAGACGCACATCACTATTTATAGACTCTGACTCCTGCAACTAACTCCTAGAAAGAAAAAGACATACTACCCTTATTAATGTTACCATTACAATACTAATGCAGTACTTCCTGTAATATTATAATGCATTTTTCAAATACTTTGCTAATTACAGTATTATTTGCAGTAAACAGCATATTTTTTAATCAGAGGTGATATTATTTAGACATTACTGGTTAAATATAAGCTTAATGTAATTGTTAGCTTGTAGTAATTGAAGTTTATATTCTGCACTATGTCTTCAGGTGATACCTAAAGAAAAACAAATGACAAAGATGCTCCGTCTCCTTGCTTATTTTAATAAAATTCTTGGTTGAACTCATTTGAATTTGAATAATCATTTTCATTGCATTGTTATTACTGGTAGCTTTAAAAAATAAAAGATGATAAACATTCCTTTACCACAATCAATATGGAGAAACATTAGGAAGCTTATTACTTAAATGAGAATGTAGATGTTGTAAATGTTAAGTTGTTCTCAGAACATATGCCGCTTAGTTACTTTTCTGCAATAACCTCCTGTCCAAACTTCCTATTACTAGCAGCATTAACTTGAATGTAGATGTTGTAAATGGTAAGTTGTTCTTAGAACATTTGAGGCTTAGTTGCTTTTCTGTGATCATCTCCTCACTTAATGGAAGATAATAACCCCCTTATGTCCAGACTTCCTATTACAAGTAGCATTACTTAGTTCATTTTAATAATACATATTTGTATCTTGTAGGTTTGTTAACAATATGAATTCTACTCTGATAAGAAGAATGGAAGGGGCATAAATTTTGATGCCCTGTTGACTATGTTTGAAGTACTACTGAAGGACAAGGGAGTGCTTTCTAAGTTTAAGTGGAACTATCTCATGGTTGATGAAGCACATAGGTTAAACAACAGTAAAGCGGCAGTATATGTGTCACATGTGGTATTGGCAATTCTCACAAAGCTATAGGTACGGTGCTTACTCTCTGTGCAGATATTTGAAATACAAAATATGGTTTGCAGGAATTCAGAACTAAGATTAAATTGCTTATAACTGGTACTCCGCTGCAGAACAACGTCGAGGAGCTTCGGTAATTTCCTTTTGCTTATAACCGGTAAACCACTGCATAACAACATCGATGAACTTTGGTAATTTCCTTTGACTATTGTAGGGGTCTAGTCAGCATTTTATCTTATTTATTATGTGTGTGGGTTTGAATTAAGTGTATTATTAGGTAAATTCATATCTATATCTTTAAATGATAACAATTAGGTTTACAAAACTATATACCAACTAAAAGTAGAGAACTACGTGGATTTGATCCCTATTTAACTAGATAGGGTACTTGGGCACCTTGAGAGAGTTTCTTATACTAGCTAATGGAAACTAGCTCAAGCTCAATCCAAAATGTAATAAACATTTTATAAATTCAAGGAAAACCACAAAGTTACAATTTTTTGCCCGAACCGGGGTTTTTACTTAATTATATATCTTCGAGGATCCATATAAAGTATTAATAAATATAATATACAGTCCTCAATTCTATAAAATGTGTTTTTTTATTACCTGTTTACTAGTTCAAATATGTATTGATATGATATTAGGTATTAGTAAATTGTGTATTATTTCATATGATTGTATTATCTTTATACAATATAGAATAGGGCAAGTTTATGAACATATCGTAAAAGGGATCCTACATTAGTGGTCTTGGTGATTATAAATTGAAGTCATGGTCTGTTGAGGTGGCAGAGGTCAAGGTTAGTCCTCTAAATTTTTAAATCAGTTGATTGAATTTTTATTTTGATTAAAATTTAGTTTTAAATGAGATTGATTTTTTTTTTGACAGCTTCTGCTCTGATCCTTCTACAAAGTTGTTTTGATGTGCTTGGGAAAGAGAGAAGGAACATTGCAGATGCAATTTGATCGAATACATTTTAGATTATTCATTTTATATTTTCAAAGAATTATAATTAACTTTGACTATATGGTAAGATTTTGCAGGATTAGAAGTGATGCTGATGAAGACTTTAACGTATTTGGTGCAAAAGACGTTTTCAGTAAATTACAAGGTAAGTTTTATGTATATTTTAATGTCTATAATAAAACTATAATAATTACTTTTGTTTTGATATATCTTGTAGGATTGAGTATAAACCATAGTGCAACTATGTTAGGGAGATATTGGCATTTCGAAAAGGACCTAGGTAGATCTTTTTGTAGAATAGCTCGTACTACGTAGGTAACTTAGTGTTTTATTTATTAGGGTATTATATGGACTATATAGTTATCAAGTAGGTTAAATATCTAGATAATGTGGCATGATAACATACATGGATAATAATAAAGTACGCATTGTGCCCACATCTCTAGGACCTCGGGTGTAACCTAATAATGCATGATTTTAATCATGTTAAATTAGGAAATGAATACCTAAATCTACCACCAATGATCTATTTTAATCTTAAAAATTTTGAAACAAAATCTTATAATTTCTATAATATATTAATCGTGCGAATCAAATAAATCCACAATCTTTCAAATAAGTTCACATATATCTTTAAATGATAAAAGTTGAGTTTATGAAACAATATACTAGCTCAAAGTAAAGAACTACGTGGATTTGATCCCTAATTAACTAGATAGGGTACGTAGGCACCTTGAGAAAGTTTCTTATACTAGTTAATAGAAACTAGCTCAAGCTCAATCCAAAATGTAATAAACCTTTTATAAATTCAAGAATAACAACAAAATTACAATTTATTGCCCGAATCGGGGATTTTTACTTTATTATATGTATTATTAGGATCCGTCTAAAGTATTGATGACTGTACTATACAAGTCCTCAATTCTACTATTGTGTTTACTAGTTCAAATATGTAAAGATATTATATTATGGATTAGTAAATCGTGTATTATTCCAAAGGATTCTACTATCTTTTTACAATATTGAATAGGGCTAGGTTATGAACACATCGTAAATGGGATACTACATGGTGTTCTTGGTGATCATAAAGTGAAGTAATGTTCTGCTGGGGTCGTAGAGCTCAGTGCTCTAAATTTTTAAGTCATTTTGATTGAATTTTTATTTTGATTAAAAATTAGTTTTAAATGAGATTGATTTTATTTTGACAGGCTTTTGCTCTAGTCCATGTGCTTTGGAAAGAGAGAAGCAACATCGCACATGCAATTTGATCGAAGACATTGTAAATTATTCATTATATATTTTTATAGAATTATAATTAACTTTGACTATTTGGTAAATTTTGCAGGATTAGAAGTGATGTTGATGGATACTTTAACGTATTTGGTGCAATAGACGTTTTCAGTAAATTATAAGGTAAGTTTTATGTATATTTTAATATCTATAATTAACTTAGTAATTGATTTTGTTTTGATATCTTTTATAGGTTTGGGTGTATAACCATGTTGCTAGTACACAAGGGAGGTATTGGCGTCTCGAAAAGGATCTTGGTAGAACTTTTTTAGAATAACTCGTTATAGTTATTAGGGTAACTTAGTGTTATAGTGTTTTAGTAATTAGGGTAACTTAGTGTTATAATTATTAAGGTACTATATGGACTATATTATTATAAAGTGGGTTAAATATCCAGATAATGTAGCATGATAAATTAGTTGTTAATAATAAAGTAAGGAGTATACCCACATCTCCAGGACCTCGGCTGTCACCTAAATAATGCATGCTTTTAGTAATGTTAAATAAAGAAATGAATACCTAAATATACCACCTATGATATATTTTAATCTTGTAAATTTTGAAACAAAATCTTATAGTTTCTCTAATTTATTAATCGCGCGAATCAAATAAATCCGCAATCTTTCAAATAAGTTCACATATATCTTTAATGGATAACAGTTGAGTTTCTGAAACAACATACAACCACAAAGTAGAGAACTACGTGGATTTGATCCCTAATTAACTAGAAAGGGTACGTAGGCAACTTGAGAAAGTTTCTTATACTAGTTGATGGAAACTAGCTCAAGCTCAATCCAAAATGTAATAAACCTTTTATAAATTCAAGCATAACCAAAAAATTACAATTTATTGCCCGAATAGGGGATTTCTACTTTATAATATGTATTATTAGGATCCGTTTAAAGTGTTGAGAACTGTACTATAAATAGAGTCCTCAATTCTAATATTGTGTTTTTTGATTACGTGTTTACCAGTTAAGATATGTATAGTAATTATATGACGTATTAGTAAATTGTGTATTATTCTATAGGATTGTTTATACAATATAGAATAGGGCTAGATGATGAACACATCGTAAAGGGGATACTACACAATGTTCTTGGAGATTATAAAGTGAAGTCAAGGTCTATTGGGGTTGCAGAGGTCAAGGTTAGTCCTTTAAATTTTTAAATCATTTTGACTGAATTTTTTATTATGATTAAAAATTAGTTTAAATGAGATTGTTTTATTTTGACAGGCTTTTGCTCTAGTCCTTCTACAAGGTTGTTTGATGTGCTTGGGAAAGTGAGAAGCAACGTCGCACATGCAAGTTGATCGAAGACATTTTAAATTATTCATTTTATATTTTTATAGAATAATAATTAACTTTGACTATTTGGTAAATTTTGCAGGATTAGAAGTGATGTTGACGAAGACTTTAACGTATTTGGTGCAAGAGACGTTTTCTGTAAATTATACGGTAAGTTTTATGTATATTTTAATATCTATAATTAAACTTTAATAATTGATTTTTTTTTGATATCTTTTGTAGGTTTGGTTGTATAACCATGTTGCAACTATGTTAGGGAGGTATTGGCGTCTGGAAAAGGACCTTGGTAGAAATTTTTTAGAATAGCTCGGTATAGTTATTAGGGTAACTTAGTATTATAGTGTTATCGTTATTAGGGTAACTTAGTGTTATACTTATTACGGTACTATATGGACTATTTTATTATGAAGTGGGTTAAATATCTGGATAATATAGCATGATAAATAAGTTGTTAATAATAAAGTAAGCAGTATGCCCACATCTCCAGGACCTCGACTGTCACCTAAATAATGCATGCTTTTAGTCATGTTAAATAAAGAAATAGTTGAGTTTCTCTAAGTTATTAATCGTGCGAATCAAATAAATCCGCAATCTTTCAAATAAGTTCACATATATCTTTAATTGATAACAGTTGAGTTTATGAAACAACATACTACTTCAATTCAAACTAGAGAACTACGTGGATTTGATCCCTGATTAACTAGATATGGTACGTAGGCACCTTGAGAAAGTTTCTTATACTAGTTAATAGAAACTAGCTCAAGCTCAATCCAAAATGTAATAAACCTTTTATAAATTCAAGCATAACCACAAAATTACAATTTATTGCCCGAATCGGGGATTTCTACTTTATCATATGTATTATTAGGATCCGTTTAAAGTGTTGATAACTGTACTATAGGGTACTCAATTCTAATATCGTGTTTTTTGATTACGTGTTTACTAGTTAATATATGTATAGTAATTATATGACGTATTAGTAAATTGTGTATTATTCCATAGGATTGTATTATCTTTTATACAATATAGAATAGGGCTAGATGATGAACACATTGTAAAGGAGATACTACACAGTGTTCTTGGTGATGATAAAGTGAAGTCAAGGTCTATTGGGGTTGCAGAGGTCAAGGTTAGTTCTTTAAATTTTAAAATCGTTTTGATTGAATTTTTATTTTGATTAAAAATTAATTTAAATGAGATTGATTTTATTTTGACAGGATTTTGCTCTAGTCCTTCTACAAGGTTGTTTGATGTGCTTGGGAAAGTGAGAAGCAACGTCGCACATGCAAGTTGATCGAAGACATTTTAAATTATTCATTTTATATTTTTATAGAATTATAATTAACTTTACCTATTTGGTAAATTTTGCAGGATTAGAAGTGATGTTGACGAAGACTTTAACGTATTTGGTGCAAGAGACGTTTTCAGTAAATTATACGGTAAGTTTTATGTATATTTTAATATCTATAATTAAACTTTAATAATTGATTTTGTTTTGATATCTTTTGTAGGGTTGGTTGTATAACCATGTTGCAACTATGTTAGGGAGGTATTGGCGTCTCGAAAAGGACCTTGGTAGAAATTTTTTAGAATAGCTCGGTATAGTTATTAGGGTAACTTAGTATTATAGTTTTATCGTTATTAGGGTAACTTAGTGTTATACTTATTACGGTACTATATGTATGAAGTGGGTTAAATATCTGGATAATATAGCATGATAAATAAGTTGTTAATAATAAAGTAAGCAGTATGCCCACATCTCCAGGACCTCGGCTGTCACCTAAATAATGCATGCTTTTAGTCATGTTAAATAAAGAAATAGTTGAGTTTCTCTAAGTTATTAATCGTGCGAATCAAATAAATCCGCAATCTTTCAAATAAGTTCACATATATCTTTAATTGATAACAGTTGAGTTTATGAAACAACATACTACTTCAATTCAAACTAGAGAACTACGTGGATTTGATCCCTGATTAACTAGATAGGGTACGTAGGCACCTTGAGAAAGTTTCTTATACTAGTTAATAGAAACTAGCTCAAGCTCAATCCAAAATGTAATAAACCTTTTATAAATTCAAGCATAACCACAAAATTACAATTTATTGCCCGAATCGGGGATTTCTTTTTATCATATGTATTACTAGGATCCGTTTAAAGTGTTGATAACTGTACTATAGAGTCCTCAATTCTAATATCGTGTTTTTTGATTACGTGTTTACTAGTTAAGATATGTATAGTAATTATATGACGTATTAGTAAATTGTATATTATTCCATAGGATTGTATTATCTTTTATACAATATAGAATAGGGCTAGATGATGAACACATTGTAAAGGAGATACTACACAGTGTTCTTGGTGATGATAAAGTGAAGTCAAGGTTTATTGGGGTTGCGGAGGTCAAGGTTAGTTCTTTAAATTTTATTATCATTTTTATTGAATATTTATTTTGATTAAAAATTAGTTTAAATGAGATTGATTTTATATTGACAGGCTTTTGCTCTAGTCCTTCTACAAGGTTGTTTAATGTGCTTGGAAATGAGAGAAGCAACGTCGCACATGCATGTTGATCGAAGACATTTTAAATTATTCATTTTATATTTTTATAGAATTATAATTAACTTTGACTATTTGATAAATTTTGCAGAATTAGAAGCGATGTTGACGAAGACTTTAACGTATATAGTGCAAGAAACGTTTTCAGTAAATTATACGGTAAGTTTTATGTATATTTTAATATCTATATTTAAACTCTAATAATTGATTTTGTTTTAATATGTTTTGTAGGTTTGGTTGTATAGCCATGTTGCAACTATGTCTGGGAGGTATTGGCGTCTCGAAAAGGACCTTGGTAGAATTTTTTAGAATAGTTCGGTATAGTTATTAGGGTAACTTAGTATTATAGTGTTATAGTTATTAGGGTATCTTAGTGTTATACTATATGGACTATATTATTATGAAGTGGGTTAAATATCTGGATAATATAGCATGATAAATAAGTTGTTAATAATAAAGTAAGCAGTATGCCCACATCTGCAGGACCTCGGCTGTCACCTAAATAAAGTAATAATTGAGTTTCTCTAAGTTATTAATCGTGCGAATCAAATAAATCCGCAATCTTTCAAATAAGTTCACATAAATCTTTAATTGATAAAAGTTGAGTTTATGAAACAACATACTACTTCAATTCAAACTAGAGAACTACGTGAATTTGATCCCTGATTAACTAGATAGGGTACGTAGGCACCTTGAGAAAGTTTCTTATACTAGTTAATGGAAACTAGCTCAAGCTCAATCCAAAATGTAATAAACCTTTTATAAATTCAAGCATAACCACAAAATTACAATTTATTGCCCGAATCGGGGATTTCTACTTTGTCATATGTATTATTAGGATCCGTTTAAAGTGTTGATAACTGTACTATAGTGTCCTCAATTCTAATATCGTGTTTTTTGATTACGTATTTACTAGTTAAGAGATATGTATTGTAATTATATGACGTATTAGTAAATTGTGTATTATTCCATAGGATTGTATTATCATTTATACAATATAGAATTGGGCTAGATATAAAGTAAAATCAAGCTCTATTGGGGTTGCAGAGGTCAAGGTTAGTTCTTTAAATTTTTAAATCATTTTGATTGAATTTTTATTTTGATTAAAAATTAGTTTAAATGAGATTGATTTTATTTTGACAGGCTTTTGCTCTAGTCCTTCTACAAGGTTGTTTGATGTGCTTGGAATAGAGAGACGCAACGTCGCACATGTAAGTTGATCGAAGACATTTTAAATTATTCATTTTACATTTTTATAGAATTATAATTAACTTTGACTATTTGATAAATTTTGCAGGATTAGAAGCGATGTTGACGAAGACTTTAACGTATATGGTGCTAGAGACGTTTTCAGTAAATTATACGGTAAGTTTTATGTATATTTTAATATCTATATTTAAACTTTAATAATTGATTTTGTTTTGATATCTTTTGTAGGTTTGGTTGTATAAACATGTTGCAACTATGTTAGGGAGGTATTGGCGTCTCGAAAAGGACCTTGGTAGAAAATTTTTAGAATAGCTCGGTATAGTTATTAGGGTAACTTAGTACTATAGTGTTATAGTTATTAGGGTAACTTAGTGTTATACTTATTACGGTACTATATGGACTATATTATTATGAAGTGGGTTAAATATCTGGATAATATAGCATGATAAATAAGTTGTTAATAAGAAAGTAAGCAGTATGCCCACATCTCCAGGACCTCGGCTGTCACCTAAATAATGCATGCTTTTAGTCATGTTAAATAAAGAAATAGTTGAGTTTCTCTAAGTTATTAATCATGCGAATCAAATAAATCCGCAATCTTTCAAATAATTTCACATATATCTTTAATTGATAACAGTTGAGTTTATGAAACAACATACTACTTCAATTCAAACTAGAGAACTACGTGGATTTGATCCCTGATTAACTAGATATGCATAGTAATTATATGACGTATTAGTGAATTGTGTTTTATTCCATAGGATTGTATTATCTTTTATACAATATAGAATAGGGCTAGATGATGAACACATTGTAAAGGAGATACTACACAGTGTTCTTGGTGATAATAAAGTGAAGTCAAGGTTTATTGGGGTTGCGGAGGTCAAGGTTAGTTCTTTAAATTTTAAAAATCATTTTGATTGAATATTTATTTTGATTAAATATTAGTTTAAATGAGATTGATTTTATATTGACAGGCTTTTGCTCTAGTCCTTCTACAAGGTTGTTTAATGTGCTTGGAAATGAGAGAAGCAACGTCGCACATGCAAGTTGATCGAAGACATTTTAAATTATTCATTTTATATTTTATAGAATTATAATTAACTTTGACTATTTGATAAATTTTGCAGAATTAGAAGCGATGTTGACAAAGACTTTAACGTATATGGTGCAAGAGACGTTTTCAGTAAATTATACGGTAAGTTTTATGTATATTTTAATATCTATATTTAAACTTTAATAATTGATTTTGTTTTAATATGTTTTGTAGGTTTGGTTGTATAGCCATGTTGCAACTATGTTTGGGAGGTATTGGCGTCTCGAAAAGTACCTTGGTAGAAATTTTTTAGAATAGCTCGGTATAGTTATTAGGGTAACTTAGTACTATAGTGTTATAGTTATTAGGGTATCTTAGTGTTATACTATATGGACTATATTATTATGAAGTGGGTTAAATATCTGGATAATATAGCATGATAAATAATTTGTTAATAATAAAGTAAGCAGTATGCCCACATCTGCAGGACCTAAATAAAGAAATAATTGAGTTTCTCTAAGTTATTAATCGTGCGAATCAAATAAATCCGCAATCTTTCAAATAAGTTCACATATATCTTTAATTGATAACAGTTGAGTTTATGAAACAACATACTACTTCAATTCAAACTAGAGAATTACGTGGATTTGATCCCTGATTAACTAGATAGGGTACGTAGGCACCTAGAAAGTTTCTTATACTAGTTAATGGAAACTAGCTCAAGCTCAATCCAAAATGTAATAAACCTTTTATAAATTCAAGCATAACCACAAAATTACAATTTATTGCCCGAATCGGGGATTTCTACTTTATCATATGTATTATTAGGATCCGTTTAAAGTGTTGATAACTGTACTATAGAGTCCTCAATTCTAATATCGTGTTTTTTGATTACGTATTTACTAGTTAAGATATGTATAGTAATTATATGACGTATTGTAAATTGTGTATTATTCCATAGGATTGTATTATCATTTATACAATATAGAATAGGGCTAGATGATGAACACATTGTAAAGGGTATAAAGTGAAGTCAAGGTCTATTGGGGTTGCAGAGGTCAAGGTTAGTTCTTTAAATTTTAAATCATTTTGATTGAATTTTTATTTTGATTAAAAATTAGTTAAATGATATTGATTTTATTTTGATAAGCTTTTGCTCTAGTCCTTCTACAAGGTTGTTTGATGTGCTTGGGAAAGTGAGAAGCAACGTCGCACATGCAAGTTGATCGAAGACATTTTAAATTATTCATTTTATAATTTTATAGAATTATAATTAACTTTGACTATTTGGTAAATTTTGCAGGATTAGAAGTGATGTTGACGAAGACTTTAACGTATTTGGTGCAAGAAACGTTTTCAGTAAATTATACGGTAAGTTTTATGTATATTTTAATATCTATAATTAAACTTTAATAATTGATTTTGTTTTGATATCTTTTGTAGGTTTGGTTGTATAACCATGTTGCAACTATGTTAGAGAGGTATTGGCGTCTCAAAAGGACCTTGGTAGAAATTTTTTAGAATAGCTCGGTATAGTTATTAGGGTAACTTAGTATTATAGTTTTATCGTTATTAGGGTAACTTAGTTTTATACTTATTACGGTACTATATGGACTATATTATTATGAAGTGGGTTAAATATCTGGATAATATAGCATGATAAATAAGTTGTTAATAATAAAGTAAGCAGTATGCCCACATCTCCAGGACCTCGGCTGTCACCTAAATAATGCATGCTTTTAGTCATGTTAAATAAAGAAATAGTTGAGTTTCTCTAAGTTATTAATCGTGCGAATCAAATAAATCCGCAATCTTTCAAATAAGTTCACATATATCTTTAATTGATAACAGTTGAGTTTATGAAACAACATACTACTTCAATTCAACTAGAGAACTACGTGGATTTGATCCCTGATTAACTAGATAGGGTGCGTAGGCACCTTGAGAAAGTTTCTTAGACTAGTTAATAGAAACGAGCTCAAGCTCAATCCAAAATGTAATAAACCTTTTATAAATTCAAGCATAACCACAAAATTACAATTTATTGCCCGAATCGGGGATTTCTACTTTATCATATGTATTATTAGGATCCGTTTAAAGTGTTGATAACTGTACTATAGGGTACTCAATTCTAATATCGTGTTTTTTGATTACGTGTTTACTAGTTAATATATGTATAGTAATTATATGACGTATTAGTAAATTGTGTATTATTCCATAGGATTGTATTATCTTTATACAATATAGAATAGGGCTAGATGATGAACACATTGTAAAGGAGATACTACACAGTGTTCTTGGTGATGATAAAGTGAAGTCAAGGTCTATTGGGGTTGCAGAGGTCAAGGTTAGTTCTTTAAATTTTAAAATCGTTTTGATTGAATTTTTATTTGATTAAAAATTATTTAAATGAGATTGATTTTATTTTGACAGGATTTTGCTCTAGTCCTTCTACAAGGTTGTTTGATGTGCTTGGGAAAGTGAGAAGCAACGTCGCACATGCAAGTTGATCGAAGACATTTTAAATTATTCATTTTATATTTTTATAGAATTATAATTAACTTTACCTATTTGGTAAATTTGCAGGATTAGAAGTGATGTTGACGAAGACTTTAACGTATTTGGTGCAAGAGACGTTTTCAGTAAATTATACGGTAAGTTTTATGTATATTTTAATATCTATAATTAACTTTAATAATTGATTTTGTTTTGATATCTTTTGTAGGGTTGGTTGTATAACCATGTTGCAACTATGTTAGGGAGGTATTGGCGTCTCGAAAAGGACCTTGGTAGAAATTTTTTAGAATAGCTCGGTATAGTTATTAGGGTAACTTAGTATTATAGTTTTATCGTTATTAGGGTACCTTAGTGTTATACTTATTACGGTACTATATGTATGAAGTGGGTTAATATCTGGATAATATAGCATGATAAATAAGTTGTTAATAATAAAGTAAGCAGTATGCCCACATCTCCAGGACCTCGGCTGTCACCTAAATAATGCATGCTTTTAGTCATGTTAAATATAAGAAATAGTTGAGTTTCTCTAAGTTATTAATCGTGCGAATCAATAAATCCGCAATCTTTCAATAAGTTCACATATATCTTTAATTGTAACCAGTTGAGTTTATGAAACAACATACTACTTCAATTCAAACTAGAGAACTACGTGATTTGATCCCTGATTAACTAGATAGGGGTACGTAGGCACCTTGAGAAAGTTTTCTTATACTAGTTAATAGAAACTAGCTCAAGCTCAATCCAAATGTAATAAACCTTTATAAATTCAAGCATAACCACAAAATTACAATTTATTGCCCGAAATCGGGGATTTCTTTTATCATATGTATTACTAGGATCCGTTTAAAGTGTTGATAACTGTACTATAAGTCCGTCAATTCTAATATCGTGTTTTTTGATTACGTGTTTACTAGTTAAGATATGTATAGTAATTATATGACGTATTAGTAAATTGTATATTATTCCATAGGATTGTATTATCTTTTATACAGATAGAATAGGGCTAGATGATGAACACATTGTAAAGGAGATACTACACAGTGTTCTTGGTGATGATAAAGTGAAGTCAAGGTTATTGGGGTTGCGGAGGTCAAGGTTAGTTCTTTAAATTTTATTATCATTTTATTGAATATTTATTTGATTAAAAATTAGTTTAAATGAGATTGATTTTATATTGACAGGCTTTTGCTCTAGTCCTTCTACAAGGTTGTTTAATTGTGCTTGGAAATGAGAGAAGCAACGTCGCACATGCATGTTGATCGAAGACATTTTAAATTAGTCCTTTATATTTTTATAGAATTATAATTAACTTTGACTATTTGATAAATTTTGCAGAATTAGAAGCGATGTTGACGAAGACTTTAACGTATATAGTGCAAAGAGACGTTTTCAGTAAATATACGGTAAGTTTTATGTATATTTTAATATCTATATTTAAACTCTAATAATTGATTTTGTTTTAATATGTTTTGTAGGTTTGGTTGTATAGCCATGTTGCAACTATGTCTGGGAGGTATTGGCGTCTCGAAAAGGACCTTGGTAGAAATTTTTTAGAATAGTTCGGTATAGTTATTAGGGTAACTTAGTATTATAGTGTTATAGTTATTAGGGTATCTTAGTGTTATACTATATGGACTATATTATTATGAAGTGGGTTAAATATCTGGATAATATAGCATGATAAATAAGTTGTTAATAATAAAGTAAGCAGTATGCCCACATCTGCAGGACCTCGGCTGTCACCTAAATAAAGAATAATTGAGTTTCTCTAAGTTATTAATCGTGCGAATCAAATAAATCCGCAATCTTTCAAATAAGTTCACATAAATCTTTAATTGAAAAGTTGAGTTTATGAAACAACATACTACTTCAATTCAAACTAGAGAACTACGTGAATTTGATCCCTGATTAACTAGATAGGGTACGTAGGCACCTTGAGAAAGTTTCTTATACTAGTTAATGGAAACTAGCTCAAGCTCAATCCAAAATGTAATAAACCTTTTATAAATTCAAGCATAACCACAAAATTACAATTTATTGCCCGAATCGGGGATTTCTACTTTGTCATATGTATTATTAGGATCCGTTTAAAGTGTTGATAACTGTACTATAGTGTCCTCAATTCTAATATCGTGTTTTTTGATTACGTATTTACTAGTTAAGAGATATGTATTATATGACGTATTAGTAAATTGTGTATTATTCCATAGGATTGTATTATCATTTATACAATATAGAATTGGGCTAGATATAAAGTAAAATCAAGCTCTATTGGGGTTGCAGAGGTCAAGGTTAGTTCTTTAAATTTTTAAATCATTTGATTGAATTTTTATTTTGATTAAAAATTAGTTTAAATGAGATTGATTTTATTTTGACAGGCTTTTGCTCTAGTCCTTCTACAAGGTTGTTTGATGTGCTTGGAATAGAGACGCAACGTCGCACATGTAAGTTGATCGAAGACATTTTAAATTATTCATTTTACATTTTTATAGAATTATAATTAACTTTGACTATTTGATAAATTTTGCAGGATTAGAAGCGATGTTGACGAAGACTTTAACGTATATGGTGCAGAGACGTTTTCAGTAAATTATACGGTAAGTTTTATGTATATTTTAATATCTATATTAAACTTTAATAATTGATTTTGTTTTGATATCTTTTGTAGGTTTGGTTGTATAAACATGTTGCAACTATGTTAGGGAGGTATTGGCGTCTCGAAAAGGACCTTGGTAGAAAATTTTTAGAATAGCTCGGTATAGTTATTAGGGTAACTTAGTACTATAGTGTTATAGTTATTAGGGTAACTTAGTGTTATACTTATTACGGTACTATATGGACTATATTATGAAGTGGGTTAAATATCTGGATAATATAGCATGATAAATAAGTTGTTAATAAGAAAGTAAGCAGTATGCCCACATCTCCAGGACCTCGGCTGTCACCTAAATAATGCATGCTTTTAGTCATGTTAAATAAAGAAATAGTTGAGTTTCTCTAAGTTATTAATCATGCGAATCAAATAAATCCGCAATCTTTCAAATAATTTCACATATATCTTTAATTGATAACAGTTGAGTTTATGAAACAACATACTACTTCAATTCAAACTAGAGAACTACGTGGATTTGATCCCTGATTAACTAGATATGCATAGTAATTATATGACGTATTAGTGAATTGTGTTTTATTCCATAGGATTGTATTATCTTTTATACAATATAGAATAGGGCTAGATGATGAACACATTGTAAAGGAGATACTACAGTGTTCTTGGTGATAATAAAGTGAAGTCAAGGTTTATTGGGGTTGCGGAGGTCAAGGTTAGTTCTTTAAATTTTAAAATCATTTTGATTGAATATTTATTTTGATTAAATATTAGTTTAAATGAGATTGATTTTATATTGACAGGCTTTTGCTCTAGTCCTTCTACAAGGTTGTTTAATGTGCTTGGAAATGAGAGAAGCAACGTCGCACATGCAAGTTGATCGAAGACATTTTAAATTATTCATTTTATATTTTTTAGAATTATAATTAACTTTGACTATTTGATAAATTTTGCAGAATTAGAAGCGATGTTGACAAAGACTTTAACGTATATGGTGCAAGAGACGTTTTCAGTAAATTATACGGTAAGTTTTATGTATATTTTAATATCTATATTTAAACTTTAATAATTGATTTTGTTTAATATGTTTTGTAGGTTTGGTTGTATAGCCA